>NW_027613964.1:0-31387 GCF_965212315.1 Lampetra planeri
GTTGCCCTGCTACACACTTTACTCACCTTAAAAATGTATTATTTAAATCTGAAATTATTCTGATATGAGATGTATGTGTGGTCCAGAAGTCTTGACAATATGTGACATATATGAAATATGTTATTCCTTCAGTTTCTAACAGTTGTTGTGTCAAGAGAAGTAATAAAGACGCACACATGAAGCATAATCTGATATGTGTTGAGGGCCAGCTCTGATGACGCCACCACCCTCACCTATGTACCTGTTCTTTCCTTTCAAACAATGGATGTAGATATAATATCTTGACTTTGTATTAAAAGCAGATGATTGGCTATAGAGCACAATGAGAAACTTGGCTTTTGTGTGTGTGTGTATGTGTGTGTGTGTGTGTGTGTGTGTGTGCGTGTGTGTGTGTGTGTGTGTGTGTGTGTGTGTGTGTGTGTGTGTGTGTGTGTGTGTGTGTGTGTGTGTGTGTGTGTGTGTGTGTGTTTGGGGATGTTGGGGTGCTGTTCACACTCTGTCCAGTGGGTGGGGTCTAAAGCGCATCCTGCCATTTGAAATACTGTAATGTCTTTGGGCAAATAGTTGCCAGTTTTGTGGAATACACTGTACATATACATTTTCCAATATTTTTCCATAAGGTAACAGAATGAGAACAGCAATTGAAAGTGGTCTTATCCTCGATTAGATAAGTTTTTACTGCAATCTAGGACGTTATTCCATTGTAACTAATTATTTTTAAACATTTAAACAGGATATAGTTCAAACTTCTTTGTATGACCCCAACCGTCTGGAATATGACGAGTTCACCAAGAAGCAAATGTTAAAGCAAAAAAACAGTTTGAAATAGTCTCACAGAATGGGGTTTTCGCAAGGTGTGTTTCATTAATATTCACATGGTGGTGGTGTAATGTAGTGTGTGTGTGTGTGTGTGTGTGTGTGTGTGTGTAGTGTATATAAGTGTATAGAAAAGTGAGGGGATGAATTATTTATACTTCATCTCACCCTAAATCCAGGGCTATGGTGCTGAAGAAGGGACAGGTGACATACGTTTTGGTTCTTGTTGGATGTTGCATGTCACTCCCATCTATCACACAGAAACCTGTGAGAGGTTTTTGACTTCAGTCTCAGGGATATAGGAGCAATCCAAGAAGAACTGGAGGTTGCAAAGTCCCGGCTGAGACACAGGACACGCAGGGTTTGGGGCTTGTCCTCAGCCACACTATGAGAAGGCACACAGGCAGGACAACCACCAGCTAGTCCTGAAAGAGATGTGGGCAGGAGTCAAGGAGGGGCAGACCAGCAGCATGGTGGCCATGCAGCAGCAAGGCAGCCTGGACAAGGTGGGATGGGGGTGACCTGGACAGAGCTATGGCAGCCAGACCCCTAGTGCATCAAGTTCAGCGTCACAGCTGTGTATGACTTCCCAGCTAACCTCCATCTGTCGGGCATGGCTGACTCTTCAGCTTGTGCTCTGTGCTCCAGGAGAGTTTCACTCGCGCACATCTACAGCAGCTGTCTGAAAGCCCTGGGGGAGGGCTGCTATTGGTGGCAGCATGACCAGCCCTGTGTTGAAACCCAACTAATGTCAATGAGGTGATGGTGTCATCCGTAGATACTGAAATGTCAATAGTAAATCAGATCTTATTACAGTTGTAAATATTAAAAAAAAGCCCACCTTGCTCCATTTATAAATGCTTTTCTGCTTTAGATATAAGCAAGAAGAGGTCCATGGACACTCCTGCCCCCTGCCTGTGGATGTGCTTCCATGCACCAAAGGTAAAACTGCAATGCATTGTGGGTGATATTCATGTCTCGCTCACTTCTTTTCCAATGTTAAACGTGCCTTTATTTTAGCCGTCTATTAATTTCATTATAAATTCAGTTAATTTGGATTCTTGTGTGTTGTTGATATTCATGTCTATTGTTCTCTTTTTCCCTTTTTGTTGCTTTATTCAAAATAAACATGTCAAACATAAACAAACAAATAGGAATCAAATGATAACTATCTGAAGTGTAGATTCTGGGCAGATTTAGGGATTCGGAACATTAAAAGCCCTAGAAGTTCTATTTCTGTTGTGACCATTTTGAATCATACTGCAGTCGCTCTGAACTTACAATTCCTAAAGGCTGAAAGATGCTTGGCTTTCCCTCATTTTAAAATATTTTTTCTGAAAACACATCTGTGGTAATTCTGCACCACATTCAAGGTCAGTGACCCTCATCGTGTTTTGGGTGAGGAATCACCCAGACCCCTGTCAGGGATTTGATGACAGTTCTACTTAACCTTCGTTGACACTGATCCTGCTTGTTGACCCTGAGATTGTTGAAATAATTTTCCTCTTAATGTAAGGAAAAAAGAAAAACATTTTAAACACGATTATGTATATTTACTGTAAACAATTATGATGGTGATGATGAGGATGATAAACTATAACGGGAACTACAACGGGCACAGAGTTTCTTGGTACTACTGCTGAAAAGAATCAAGACACTTCATAAATAGTCAAGTGCAAAGAGACAATGGTTGATAAGCAACCAGGTACAGGTCTGCCAGCCTTGTCTGTTTAGTTTGGCAAGCAACTTCTGGAACGGTTAAAAGGAAAAAAAATATATATGTTGACATATAAGACAGAACATTCAGGATTGTCAGCAGTGAGATACCAATTTGCCCAGCAGTAGTGCAGTAACATAGATGACCAGCAGGAGGCGACGTATGATTGGAGATGGAGAGGGTGAAACTGAAATACTGTATAACGTTCACACGTTTCAATGGTCCGCTGTAATCAGTGTGCTCCCAAACCCTTTGATCACTGGTAATTGCCCACAGACGTGTGGACTAAATCCCCCGTTAGAAACATAAACACACATGCACTGCACATGCACGCGTCACACACATGCATGCACACACATATGAACGTAATGCACTGACATTATCTAATGACCATGACCATGAGCATTCTTAAGCCTTTTGGTAAATCCTTAAAGGTTTCTTTTGTGTCCCAGTGACAAAGAAGCAGTGGTGACAGAGGGGGCCAACGTCAGCAGAGTGACAGGTCGTAGGCCGTGTTGCGTGAGAGGGACTCGGCCTGTTCTCAGACTCTGTGTGGTCTGAGTGTGTGGTCTCCAGCTGACAGGCAGGGAGGAGGTCGGGAGAGCCCTGTGTGAGTGTGTGTGTGTGTGTGTGTGTGTGTGTGTGTGTGTGTGTGTGTGTGTGTGTGTGTGTCTCATGTGTTTAGTTTATCCACAGTCCAGGTCCAGGATCTGTGTAGCCACAGCTCCACTAGAAGCCCTGCCTTCCGGCGCTCAACAGTCTCAGTCTAAAAGATAAACACTCGCTGCCACCAGTCTGACGTAGCTCATCCAGGACCATTTCTGTCCACGTATACTTAAGGGACCTATAAGACCTTCAGGTTAGACTAGTTTGTACTGTCTGAAACTGAAGCCTTGTATGGAGCAGCAGCTTCATTAACTCTTCCAAATACTACAGGATTATAAATGCACACAGTGACATAATGTGACACAAACCATAATATAATGACAAATGACATCAGAATCAGAATGACTTTATTTAGCCCAGAGATAAATTTCTGTTACAACAGCTTTAGTTGAAAAAGAAAGTGAAAAGAGAAAAGTGAAAATAAGTAAATGAGTAATAAGTAAAATAAGTGAAATGAAATGTAATAGTCTATCTATACGTATATTATACTATAATCACTGTATTCCACAAACCAATGTGTCAAATATGTACATACACAGTAGTGTTATAAACAATATGCAATGATAATAATAACAAGAATATTATCATATTTAATAATCCCTTGAACACTATGTATATAAATGGTTTAATCTCCACATGAATTATTTCTGTTGTTCTGACTTGACTTTTTCACGCAATTGATGGTTTTGCATCATTATTCTCATCTTTTATGATTATTAATGTGCTTGTACTGCAAGTAAAAAAAAAAAATCCAAAATGCCAAGCATGATTTGTTTTCAGTTATTTTGAATTAACCTGCAGGTGGAATATGAATGAGGCCCTCTTTGACTGTGAGAGCTCAGCTCTCTGCCAAGGCCAGTGTAATAAAATACCATGTCAGCAAGTAGATTGACATAACAAACCAGCAGATGCCTAAATACGATAGTGTCTGTATCATCTACTTCTGTTGCAGTCCTGTTTTTAACTTCTAACTATTTGCAAAGTGTTCTCAAAGTACTTACTGAGGTGTTAACACAGATGTTTTACCTTTAACATCACTAAGTGCACTAAGTGATTCACAAAGAAGGAAATTAGACCTCATACAACCTCTTGTCTTCTAGTCCACATGCACACATGTGCACGTGCACATGCACGCGTACACACATACACACAGAGGCACTCCTCTCCCTCTCCCACAGTGATCTCAAGGGAAGGCTATGTAATGTAGCACTGCTGAGAACGCGCCATGAAAATATAAATACAACCTCGCCGCATTTCGACCATACAAATAAACAGGGCCACCCATATTTCCAATTAGAGCTGGTGTGGAAGGCAGGAAATGTGGTAGACTAGGAGAGGACCCCCCTCCACCCCTACACTTCTGAAAAGAGTCCAGGCCCAGGTCAGGGACATGGGACAGTGGCAGAGGAGGAAAACTGGAGAACAAAGCTTTCCACTCTCAATGATTTTTTTTTCTTTCTTTTTTTTTTTTTTTCACATGTGCTCCCAGCAGCACCGCGCTCCTCTCATTACCTTTCAAGGTTGGAACTCACACAAGCTTCCACAAAATTCAGATATGGGCATGGTATGAATATGTTGGATTTGATAGGCGGTGAAATCATGATAATCCTGGTAAAAGGTGGTTTCTGAGGTCACGTCTAACACCTACAAACATTTCATTTACTTCATTTTAAGAAACCCAGTCTTACACCAGCTTGCCTTATCAGTCCCATCTAGGTTATCAGGCGGTTCCTTTCTGGATGAAATGAGGCATTCCCGCTGTTTTCAACATCTTCTTGGAAGAGCTAGGCACCGTTATTACATAGCTAAGCCCTGAGACCACCCAGGAGCTGCCAGGAGCTGGGGTCCAGTTGAGCAAGGCAGAGGCGGGATTCTTGTTGTGATAAGAAAGACAAGCTGTCTCTGAGGAGATGGTGCTTTGATAGCGCAGCAAGGTCCAGCTGATGGCTGCTGGATCAAAGTCCAACAGCCTGGCCCTCAATGGGACAAATTCATGTGTCGGTGAGCGCTGCAGCTCTGGTCAGTCTGCAAACATCACGGGGCCTATTAGTAAACACACACACACAACTTAGTGTAATTGTCCCAGAGGGGAAAAAAAAAAACTGTGTCATGAAAGTCACAATTCCTCCAAATATGGTTGTAAGGACATTTTTTCATGACTATACTTGACCCGGAAGCAGAGCTTTTTAAGAGGGGCAGGTCTGACATGGCGACATAATACATAAACTGCATTTCCATCACATCCCATCATCATCCCATGCAGCTATCCTGATGGGTAAAACAAGCGCACCTCTTTAGTGAGGCCATGTCACTGGCACCAAGAAATGATCGTGCTGGATGTGTGGTTTTACTACTCCTACTACAAATGTCTTCGAATTAACTAATTTCGGCAGGTCTCAGTGTTGGATTCCGATTTTTTTCTTGTCCACATAATAATTTAAATGTCACTGACTCCAGTGTGAACAGTCCATGGCCCTGAAGTGACCTGCATGCTGTCCATGCAGCGTAAATATGGATGCAACATCAAGTGTCGTGTCGTGTGTGTAGCATTTCTGATGTTGTACAATTAGAGCCGACAAGATCATGAATCATTTGTCTACCATGCTTGATTTATCCATTGTTGACTTTGCTGTATCCTGCCTTCTCCTGGGCTAAATTGTGACGTCCATCTTATGAAATGTGACATGACTGCTCATACTTGGATCACTTGAAAAAACTTCATGTTCCGATTGAGGACCATATATGAAAGTGGCCTGGATCTGACTTGAAAAAAACAAAACAAAACATATTTGTGCTGTTCAGACTGTCATGAAGTAAACAGATATGCGTCACTTTTGCCTGCAGTGTGAATGCAGTCTGTGTTGTGTGTTAAACCAAATACAGACACGTATAATACAAATACGTGCCTCTTCACAAGGGTTTAAGTGAGAAACAGTGAATCCCGATCATCTTGTGTTCATGTTCAGGGTTCGTGTTTGATCGGCGTCTAACTGCAGTGTCTCGTCCCTCACAGCTCCCAAACAGCCACACAGGAAACCAGCCGTATAAACACAAAGGCCCAGGAGATGCTCACAGGCCTCGACTCAGGGCTGCAAGACCACAAAGTAAACACAGAGAGAGACACTGGCAAAGTATGGGCCGTCACTCAAGCCGATTTTTGACTTTCACGTAAGAGCAGAGACAGGAAAACACGTCGCAGACAGAGCTTTCCTTGTCTGCTTAAACGAGACGCACTGACAGATTGGTCTGATTTTACAGAGGCTAAATGCTAAGCAGGTAATGTTTGGGGTCAATCAGGTTTAGCATGGAGGAATATCATGATTTTCATCGGATAAAACTATTTTGCTGAGCTAATAAAAGTTGAGGGCTCCCCAGAAAGACACACACCAGACTAAAATATGAACCAGACGTTCAAAGCAATTTCTATGGTAGTTTTTCATGAAAAGCTTCGTATGTCCATCCTGAAGATTCTTCTCTTCAAATAGTGATAAACTGGGATGTCACAGCCCTCTGCATGTTAACACAATGCACTAGCTAAAACACAAACAGTAGCTAGAACTCAACCCTGAACTAGACACCTCTGTGAACTTTACACGAACATTGACCTTCCATTAAATGTACTTAAGAATTTTGTGTTGTGCTTTAACGTTAAGACCGCTGCAAACCCTCTCGGGAATGTATCTTTAACTGCAATGTATGGTTTTTACAACCTCGGTTAGAACAACACACTGCAGACTGGTGCAGGCGGGAAACACCCTGGTTCTGGATTAGATGGCTTGTTGAACATCAGTGGGAACAACGTCAAGGTGCTTTTCATTTGCTGTGTAATAATATAGATTAACAACGAGCTGGACAGTCTCGCACTATCAATGGAGCTTTTGTGCGCAATGCTACAGTTTAATTGTTATCGGCATTAATTTTGCTTTGTCTAAGTGTATTCTTGATTCCAGACAAACAAAAATCAGTGCTTGGGTTGTGACCATACACCAATAATGAATTCAAATGTAATTTAATAATAATAATAATAATAATAATAATAGTAATCACTCATACAGTATGTCAGGAGTCCTATCGCCAGCAGGGGGCATAAGTAGAGTACAGTAGATAGTACAGATAGTACAGTAGACTAAAGCAGAGTGACTACCAATAAAACTATTGGAGCCATGATAAGATCTATATAATTCATTCTATATAATTCATTATCATGACTGATACACTATATTGTAGGGCTGATTTTTAAAACTTAAACAAAAAAAAAACATAATCCATTTTGATTTGTTTGTGTTGTATGTGGGTCAGGGTGATGTCAAACGTGTGCACATTTTCAGTTTGACCATCATAGGTCTGTCTGTCAGATACATTTTGAGCCATCTAGCGAGAGAATAAAAGTACTTTACTTTAGGGATTACCAAACTGCCACTCATTAAGTGTAATATTCATAATGACAACATGACACAACAGCTCTTGCACCTTCTACAATCATCATCTAAATTTACTGTATCAGCAAATCAGTAAAATCATCATACACCATCCTCATTTGCAGGATATTCAATATGCATTTGTTGCAGTTTCTGTATGAAGGAGGGTAAAAAATAAAAATAAAAATACAGTTTGAACATTACACTAAAATGTCTGCTACTCTGGTCCCTAAATGCAGATTCCCGGGGCTCTATATGTATTAATAACAGGTAATATCACTTCAGGTGGGGTTCTACAGTTTATGAACAGTGTGACATAAGGACCCTTTGAGAAGGATTTGAGGAAAAATAGTGCAATAGTGGCATTGCACTATAAATAATATGTTCTTAAAAATGTCCTGAGAAATGTGGGACAAAATGTTTAATGTGTTGTCAGGGAGAATTTCTCATAACACCAGCAGCCCTGGAGTGAGAGGTGGAGACCAGTGCTATGCGTGACTGGGTGGAACACAGCTGTCAGGAGGTGTGGAAAGGCCTCTCTTCTGCTCTCAGCTGTGAAAACAGTTAACAACACACACACACACACACACACACACACACACACACACACACACACACACACACACACACACACACACACACACACACACACACACTGCATCCAAAGACTTTATACAGTATGGATGGCAGGATCAATGTTCTTTCAATGACATTCATAGAAAGAAACCACAGTTCAAATGCACCAGTGTAAAGTAGAATAATGAAATGAAGTGAATTAATTTACTGTGCACAGGCTGTTTTGTCAGAAAGAGGAAGATGATAACTTATTTATCTAAACAGACAGTCAGCAGAACTGCATTATGCAGACTGAATTCAGACCGGTCAATAGACTGACACACATGTTGACACATCGAGCAGGCACAAAGTATCATTTTCACTCATTCTGGTTTTTCTCCTCAGGTGAAAGTTCATGTTTCAGGTGAAGTCCAGTATTTACTCTCCTTTAGCTCTGGACTGAGGCTGAAACACAATCTCCAATCTAATCTACAGGTCCACATGGTGGAATACAGGGCAATGATGTTTGTGAAGGACAAGTTGACATATGTAACAACAGACATCTAATCAGGCCATGTTCATTGATAAGATTATGTCATGGAGGCCATAAAGATGTTATGACATTTACTGATCCAAATACCAGAAATACTATTTGATTTCTTCAGTATTATGATGGATTCAGTTAAGCATTAACCAAGACTTGGCCCAGAAGTGAAGTTATAGCAGATCATACGTCTGCTTGATATGAACGATCGGAGAGGGAAAAAAACCCACACGTTTCATGAACTTAACAGCTCTGGAAAAAATAAATTAAAATAAAGATTATATTTATATTATATTGATTTCTGAATTCTCTGTGAAAAAGTGTATTGTCGTGTTAGGTCGGAAAACAAAAATACCCTTTTTACTCCAACACATATGAATTGCGACATCAGAGAAACCAATAATTTTGCAGTGGTGTCTTGATTTTTTTTTTCCCGAGCTGTATATGTGAAGTAATTATACATAAAACCTATTGTCCCTGCTTGTGATGGGTGAATAAAATGATTAAAGATCACTATAACCATGTCTTTGTGCCTGTCTGTGAACAGGAGTATGCAAATGTTGAATGAAAAAGCAAACAAATGTTGGAGCAGACGTGTTTCACATTGTAAAAAATAGTAAATAAAAGAGTCTGCACACTCCAAGTGGCTGTCTGTCAACAATTACACAAAGCTAGCCACCCCTATAGAGGACTGCCAGACGGAGACCTACTGTGAAAGCTGTCATGGCACATACAGCTGTTCCAAACAATGCTGCCTAATCGAAAGATTCTGCATCTACTGTCTGTTCTGTCCAGAATATTAAATTCACACAGAATATGACATGAAAAAGCTGCATGGTGAACTAACAGTGACTGGACTAATGACCAATCATTGATACTGTATATACATCCATGTACACATAGTTTTTTACTATTTGTTCACATCCTCTATTCTATAAACACAAAAAGGTAGAGTGGGGTTTTAAACTATTTTATATTATTATTATAATCACAAACGGTAACAAGGGTTTAAATACTTACATTTGATGACCTTTTGATGACTATTCTCCGTTTCGAAGGAATGCTCTCAACTTTTTCAAATGCTTTGATTTCAAAACAGACTATTGTCAAGCTACTTTTAAAATCCTTCAACACATCGATTAACATTCTTTTTAATAATCATCACACTTTAAATTGGGGCAAAGCTGTGTCTGCTGAATGAAACATTCTACTACTTCCACTGCACTGACAGTTGACTGTCAACTGTAATCATGAACACTGTCATGAGTAACTATAAAACACGTTTCTCCCATAATGTACCTGATTACAGTTCTGTTTATTGTGTGTGTGTGTGTGTGTGTGTGTGTGTGTGTGTGTGTGTAGGCGCGTGTGTGCATGTGTGTCCGTGTTTGAACTGTGTAATGGGACAAGACATCACACAGATCATACTTGAAATTGCTGAGACCTTCTTGCTTAAAGAACTTTCTTAAGCACGTCAGCTCCAGGCAGAGCAGACACAGGTTTGTTTATGTTCTATTCGCCCACATCACGTGCCAGATGGGAGTCACCCGTGTCAACACCTGTCCCAAAACAGAGAATCCTCTTCCACAGAGACATTAGTCATTGCTGTTTTCTATAGGTGCTGTCTGTGTCATTTCTATGTGTCTGACTCATCAGGCATTAAGTCCCCAGCAGAATAACACCATGGAATTTAGGACTGTTTGTTAATGTGTGTCTCACTGCCTCTCTGCCTCTTTGCCAATACCTTTCATTTGTGTAATGCTGCTGTTATTGTGAAATAATTTCACTTTTTTCCTGGAGTGCTTGAAAACTCTTTTTTACTGACAAATCTAAAATATCTGTCAAAGTGTTCACACACTCTAATGTCATCCACTAGAATACACAATTAAGTATTAAATATAACAAATGAACCCCAAAAATAATAACAAATATATATATATATTCAAATTAGATAAAAATACAATTAAGTTCAACTGGATTAACTTCAAATATTTTCAAAATATGTTTTCACGGGTTTGTTTACAATCATAACAATTATGAGGATGCAGTTCAATTCAGTATAACCATAACTGTAACATCTCATTAGGAAAACATTTCTTAGAAGCCTGGGCTTATGTGTAATTGATGTCAAAAACAGTTGTAAAACATCCTTCCGTGCACATTTAAATGTCAATAAAGATTCAGACGATCAGATCTGAACTTTGATATGGTCAGAAATGAGGAGAAGCCTGTTTGACACAATTATCTGAATCTCTTAGTGACAAAGACTAATGATGGACAGTGTCACTGCTGCTTCTGGTCCTCTGGTCTCTCTTTTTTTTTTTTTAACTAGACAGTTTTCTGTTTTGTGCATGTTGACTTCAGTTTAATAAATAAGCCAGGTCATTTATTTATATTACCCATTTGAATCTCTTCTGTAAAGTACTGACAAAACTATTGTGTGTGAACTTCAACAACAGAAATCTGCACCGCCCTGCAGTTGTTTGCAGACAGAAAACGTGTTACGGAATGTGATGCTTGTGCTGCAGAGGATGCAGACAGCGGCGGGGAGCACTGCACATGGCGTTGCGTGGCGATGTGCCAAGAGACAATAGTACCTGTTGTGATGTGACAGCAGCCAACAACCCTGTTCAAAACCTCACATTCATTTCCCTTTGCTCTGTCTCCTTCAGTCCCGTCACCGGTGTACCTGCTGATGATGGAAGTCAACTCAATAAGTGCTCACAGGAACAAAGCTGTGAGTCTGAAAATGTTCTTTTAAGACTCACAACACAGTTTGCTAAGAAAGAACCCAGCTTTAGTTTGCACCTGTGCATTCCCCAGCTCCTTTGTAACTTGATAGACTGTGTTACTTGTTTCATGCGGATCAGTCATTTCTGCACGTTGGATTGTTTTGCAGCATTTTTTTTAAGTTAAATGCCTCTCTTTTGTGACATGTAGCTTTACCACTGATTACATCTGCACATGCAAACAGAAGGTGTGTGCAAACTTGGCAGCCAAACACAATTCCAGAGTCCCGATGCACCCTCCAGTTACAATGGCATTGTGTTCGCCTTGACTATTTTTGTGCCCTTTTACCTCATCGTTTGTTGTTTTGTTACTAGGAGCTGTTTGATACCACGTGAGGTCAGATTACAAAGGGTTTGTTTTGATCTTTCTCCCTAACATGGCAGGCTCCGGAATGACAATAGGTCAATGGACGGGAAACGCTTTCATCGTGTCTGACTCTTTGACTCGGGTCTTCCATTGTGTTTATGGGCACAGTTCATGCTGCTGTGGAGTTCACAGATCACCGTTAGGTGCCAAGAAACATCATTCGTAGTAAACAGTTCATGACAATGGCAAACGGACAAAGTACATTGCGTGATGCCACATCATAATGTAGTTGATAATAAACTTTTTCATTTTGCTTCAACACACACAACCGTCAACCTCTGTCATTCTCAATACACTGTTATTATTTAGAGCAGAATTATCACTTTGCTTTGTCATGTCCTTTCCCAGCATCCGACGAATGATGACATGACAAGATGAATTCGACTGGAGAGAAAAGATGTCTGCTGAATGTGATGAATGAAATGAAAAAACACAAAAAACAACAACAACACCCACACCTGGACAAACGGATGTTTGAGAAAGAGAATAGGAACTATGTTGATCAGAGTTCCGTTTCATATCTGAACACAAGTGTTGTGATGATTTTATTTCATACTGTCCTCTCAACAAACATACAACATGACAATGATTGATAATGGCAACCTACTGCAGAACCCTGTACAAAAGTAAAAACAGATCATTTATTGGATTCAAGATTTAACATGCACAAATACTGGCTTGGTGTCCAGAGGCTGTATGAATTCTTGAGAATGTTGTGTGTTTATATGTGTTCTCACGACAATAACATGGTAACACCATTAGCTGGATTTGCACAAAACAGCCGTGACTAATGTCATTCATCTGACTCTTTTAATTGAGGTTGAGAACGTGTACTTCAGACTGAACGTGCGTTTGCCCCTCCTACATGAGATGGAATATCAGTATTTAAAATTCAATCACTTACGGCATCACACAATATTCCAGCCTGTTGATGTAACACTGGGTTAGAGGCAGGAGACAGATCACAGTCCCCTGATGATGGACATCCTTGTCCCTTGAGGAGACTGAAATAGAAACTACGAACTCTCCTCCGACCTCATCACACCACACCTGCCCTCTTCAGAACCTGACAAACAGTGGGTGTAGAAATGAAAACATCCTTTCAGCAGCGGTTCCACTGCCAGCTTCCTGAGAAATGGCGTCGCCAGGCTCTGACAGAGTTTCTAAGTACCTGAAGTGTTTAACAATAACAGTCTGTTGGTGAGTCATCAGTGTGGGCTGAGATGACACATTTTCTTTTCTCTTGGCTATTCCCGTTAGATTGTTGTATTGTTTTCAATTCACTCATTGTGAATATGAAGAATCTTGAAGAAAGCCTTCTCAAATCTTCAAATTTTCCAATAAAATAAAGTGAGCGATTGCACAGCTTCTTTGTGGTCATATAGGTTGAAAACATATTTTGAGGAACCAAAGAAGCGAATATATTCTATTTGGGCACATTGAGGAACTTCCTGTGGTGGGTGGACAACGTGTGTCTGGATTCCCTTGAAGATGCATTTCCTCTTTTGTTTAACAGTGGAGAATCCTTTGCAATCCTTTGTGATACTCTCTGCAGAACGTTTAAGACATATGCAAGTATTTAATGTGGGAGCAGGCAATCTATGAGAATTTATAGCGTTAATAATCACAGTTCGTGGATCCACTGCGGGACTCCGATGTGACGATACGTAAGCTGTTGTTTACAGTGGTTAGACACCAGCTCACTAGGTGAAGTGCAGTTAAAATGATTCTATTGTCTCGCTTTAGCCTTACCCACATGAATCATGCCAGACATGGCATGTTTTCAATCTGTCCTGTTCACCAATCAGGAATGTTTATATAGACAACTGCTTTATGTCACGTTATCAGATATTGCTGGTCAGATAGAGGGTGGAGCAGCAGGTCTCTCTCACGCACCTTTGTTGGCAGGGACTGACTGATGGATTGTGTAATTATGCCCCTTGGAAACACTTGGGAAGCCACAATGCCTGGATGACTCAACATCTTGACCTAAGTTAGCGTTTGGCTGCAGCAACAGCTCATCAGCTACGAGAAAATAAAACAAGAAGGTGCTTTGTGTATGCGAGTTAAAAAAGAGAAGAGAGCTTTAACTGGTGAATGGGTAGAGATTACTGGGTGAGATGTCTGTGCTGTATTAATCTCGTTCAGATCTCTTAACCTGATGACTACCAGGGCAGCGGATCACATTTCAAGCACAGTTTACATTCCCCTGTTGCAGACATACCACACACCGAGCTACAAACTGTCTGTGTTAATTTTTTTTTGTCTGCTGCCATATTAAGTTTGCTTAAGTGCATTTAGAAACTATTAAAATGATTAATGATTTCAGTTTTAACTTGTAACGTGACCGTACTTCAACAAGGGATTTGCCTTTAAAGGAAGATGAAGTTTGTATCTGGTGTGAACGCTGACTTTTCTCCCAGGTGCCAAAGATGACTTATGACTCTTCTTTCTGATTGTCAGATCACGTTACACAAATCTATGTTCGAAACGCGTGAGACATCTGGCCAAGTGGCATTCCACTGACATCGACCTCTGCTGTCGAAAAAGTCTGACACCGATTGCTGATTAGGAGGCAAATGTGAAAAATCTTCATTTCACTGACTGGCTGTTGTTTAGCTAGAGGTAAAAGATCCTATTTTTTTGGACAGATCAGATGAATCTAATCTAATGGGAATGAATGAAACAAAGAGGCCCACACTAGAAATGATAACTTTTCTTTCAAAACAGGTATTTGGGCTCACCATCATTCAGCCATTTAATGGAAATCTTCAAGGTCGACTGTGACACTGTGACACCAATAATGACAGTCGGAGCCTTCAATACTGCACCCACTGCAGTAATTATGACACCTATACATAATGTGAATAACACAGGTAAGGGAATTATTCTGAGGGGATGTGTTAATGAGCGTCGGCAGGTTTGTCAGTGTTGTTTTGAACAACCTCTGTCGGGAGTTCCACTCAGGAATTTTCGGTGGAGTCACGCCGACAGACAGCCAACAGAGAGAGCACACCCTTCTACCAACGCTCCTACACTGTTTTTAATCATGTTTATCTGTGGAATCGTTTCTTCCTCGGTGCACGTGGCACCCCTCCATGAAGTTTGGTAGACAGACAGACGTCCAAATGCAAAGCCAGCAAAACGTTTACCATCTTTATTTCATAAAGCACTGAACCTTCACACACTCATAAAAACATCCATTGCTGCCATTGGTGCGTGTGTGCAATTGCAGTATAGGGTGCCAACATTCATCTCAAATGGAATGTGCACTGACACAACGCATATTTTTTACACACATTCATCAGCATTCTATAAACACTCACTACTCACACACGTTGCAGCTGCTCTCGCACATGTCATGGGGCATTGTGCTGATCTCACTTCCAGCTACGAGTCAAGAGAATGGATCCAGAACAGGCCTGGGAGCGTGTGGCTTGGAAATAAATATCATTAAACTCAGCTGTCAGATCGCATCGGGCTCTGCTGAGGATGCTGCCATCGGGAGCTTGGCTGCGCTCCATGCCAGAGCTGATTTTCTCCCTCTCTGTCTCCTTTTGAACACACATGCACACTAACATGCTGACTTACTCAGAAACAAGCACATGCTTGGAGAAATGCACACTAACACACACACACACACACACTTTGAGACCACCTGGGAGATGTGTTTATGGAATCCAAGGAAGACCGCATGAGAGCCAGACGTCACATTTATTTCCAAACATTTCCAATCAAAATGAAGTTTTGTAGTAGAGGAACAAGGATTACATTGCTATTCTGCAATCACAAGACCTTGTAAATGAAAAGGGTTTCTAGTTTGCAGTTATTATAAAACTTGTTGCCCCCCCCCCCCCCATCTTTGGTGGTGATTTACAGAAACCGGACAATTTAATTGGGAAAGATGTCAGTGTTTTTCTGCCCTCTGAATGACTGCAGTCAGACTGCATGGGAATAAGGTGTGTGCTGGTAAACCCTGTGCTGGTTTCGTGCAAAGTCTTTTACAGGCTCTCACCTGAAGGGAGTTCCTCCTTCTGTTTGCACGAAGCACCTTTTGTTGTCTGCTCTGTGAGTTCTGTTCTTCCCCCTTTGAAAATAATCCAAACAGGTGTAGTGCTATTATTCATGCAGCCTTCACCTGAGGGGGGATCCCGTCATTTCATCTACGAGAGCTGAATGGTGATATGTGGTTTTAGGGACGGCCGAAAAGGACATATTCATTTTAAAATAGCATTCCCACTAACAACCCACATGCCGACTGAAAGTAAAATCAGCCTCGAATCATCCAGGAGAGCATCTTCTCATTTTACCGGCAGATTACTGGTCAATACTCCTACTGACAATCTCTACTCTCTGTACAATATGTTATATTCAGTTTTAGAAGTTCAGTGAGACACTTTTCTATATTGTTTTGAGTATTTGACTAAACTAAAGATTAAATGAGAGTTTCAGACATCGATTATTGTATTGTACAAGTATTCTGCTAATAATTCGTTTTGGGGGCATTAGCGCCACCCGGTCCCACGAGCAAATCATGGCACTTGTTTAAACAGCAGCCAAACTCCACGAGAGTCAAAGCTCTTCTGCCTCAATGACTTTTTATAATGAGTAACTCATTTTACTCAAGAAATCATTTCAGCTCTAGATTAAATGAATCTAGACGTAGATTTAAGACGCTCCAAGAGGCAGAAATGTGATCAAATTACCAGTTTATGTTGAGAGATTTGCATATTTACAGTACATATCATGATTGCATAGCATATTCTCTACTGATACTCTGGACTTTTGTTTAAATCACACACACACACACACACACACACAAATGTCGGCACTTGTCTGATCCTGCCTTATTGTTGCTATAGAGATTACATTATTTACTTACTTAAGAATAAGTAAACAAGTACTTTTGTACTGAGGAGTACAAAAAGCCGAAATGACAATGTTACATGTTGTAATATTGATAGATAATCCTTGACAGAGGAACGTCACCATGCTTTACAGCTGTACCCGTTTGAATATCACCGGTTTCCGCTGACTGAGGAGGAAATTGAGACCAAAAGTTCAGTCTTTCCAAAAGTCTGACGGTTTTAAAGTCTAAGCAATAACGTGCAAACCGGCAAGAACAATGGCACAAGCAAGAAGATTCATTGACGTCATTATGTGGAACAAATTAGAGCCAGAGAAATTCAGTTGGATTTGGATAAACACAATTATAGATGAATAACATCCTCTTTCAGTTTACATAAGTCCCAGAGCAAAGAGACGCCCACTTACCTTGATTGTATAATTAAAAACTTGCAGTACAGAGCACATGTGGCTTTAGCTGCCTTATTTGGGGTGCGATGTTGCTGAATGTGATGATTTTTAACCGTCGCCATGGCAGCTAAATTACATCTACAAGAACAAAGACGGTGTGCTTCATGGTTTAGGTCTCTGAGTTATTCTATTTCCAGTTTACAGACGATCTGAAACTACACACAACTGTAGTCAGCACGAACAGTCTATGAGATCAGATGACACATTCCAGCCAATCATGGAGCAGATACGGTGGGTCAATAGATGAGGGGCAAATCTACTTTTGTGCTGGTGTGCTTCAGATTTAGATTTTTAATTATTTCACATCTGGGAAAAAAATCTAAATATAAATGTACAATGTGTTTACAGGGACATTTAATTGGATTCAAAGCATTTGCAAATTTCAACAGTTTCATACACATATTCATTCAATTCAAAATGTCTAACTTCACTTCTTTTTTTTATGGTGTTTGTATGGGAAATTATGACATTTCCTGGACTACATCTCCTCTTTTTCAGTGAGTGGATAAATAGTAGGAAACAGCAGTTCCTCAGTGCAAAGGTAGCAAGATAAATGTCACAATAAATCTGTAACACTAAAGCTGTCGCTGTCGCAAAACCATTTGTCAATTGTCTTTGGGTCAAAGTAAAAATAGGTAAACGCAGCATGAATGCTGCCAAAGACATTGGCTGCTAATGCATTTGAGTGCATACAGTATAAGATGAGGCCAGCTTGTCTCGACCCACTACGAAATGGAACCAAGGTAGAGTCAGACATATTGTGAGCTGAATACATCCCAGGCCCATTCATGCTCCTCTGCGTTTCTCCTCTTTCAGAGTGTGAAAATGCTGACAATTTGTTGCCCTGCGGCTTGGCAGTTTATGACACTCCATTCACGTACACGTCAACCTGAAAACAGTCACCGTGGATGGAATAAATACAAGCTGCATTTTTGTAACACTTTCACCATCATCACACATGCTTATGAAGTCACACAAGTCCCAGCCCCTCACCCATTTGACAGTGTTCACCCCCCATCAAACATGCGAGACAAGCAGACATCGCAAGGTGAAGCAGCTAAAAAGTAAATATCACGCAAATATTGGAAGCAGATTGGAAACTGCACTGGTCTGTTTAAGTCGTTAACATGTTCACATGTAAACAAAATGCTTTTTTCCCCCCTGTTTGTTGTGGACCTGATTGGTCTGCTTGAGACTTTTTTCTTGGCAGCAGACATGTCCTTCAAGCCTGAAAGAAAGATGTCCTTCAATGCGGTATATTTTTATATATATTATTATATTTATAAGTATATTTCAATATATTTAATCAATGTTCTACAAAGTCAGAAAAGTCAGTTTACACTCTATTGTGTACAGTAGTGTTGTAATGAGAACAGTGATATAAGTTTTAGTTGGTAATTGTCAACTTTCTTGTGCTGCCCTGTTTTTTTGTACTTGTTGATGTTCCATTTCTAGTTTCTTATTTTCATCTGTTTGACAGTTCATTTGTTTTTGTATCAGATGTGACGAGCCCAGAATAGAAACCTCCCAAACCATCAACAGGCACGGGCCTGTTCTCATTCCTTCTCCCACTGCTTCTACCTCTCCGACATAACCACACATGCGAGAACTTTGTCCATGATCTTTCAGTCTCTCTCAATAGTATTAAAGATGGTATACACATATTTATTGTGGCAACAAGAAAGTTAAGAATTGAGGACTGACCTGATCTGCTGATGACAGACCTGCAAAGCTGAATTTCATCATCAATCATCACTGCGATGAAGTGGCGACTCGTCCATGTTGTACCCCACCATGTGCCCACGGACAGCTGGGACCGTCTCCAGCATAAACCACGATCCTTAAGGAGCGAGCAGAAGAAAGAATGAACCATCGTAGAGGTGTATACTAGGTAGACCAAAGCAGTAGTAGCTAATGGACACAGATACTGGACACAGATTGACAAAACTAATTGGTCAACAGTGCCTCCAGGTGCCCCAGACCTAACCCTAACCTCCAAATTTCCAAATCTTCTGCGCTAGCTTGTCTGTGGATGTCACACTTTATCCCTGGCTCACCGAAGGAAGAAATCTACATTGGTACATTTGGTGTCCCAAATAACTGTATAGTGGAAAGGTCGGCCATGAGACAAGGTTATATTAATACCGACTACATGTGAAGCTTGTGGGAGCAAAAACACAAGGAAGAATTACTGTAAACTGGCTGATGATAAACAAGAAGTCACATCCAAACCCATGCAAAACCCATGAAGCTGCAGTTAAACTGTGAGACACCAGACACTGATCTGCTATAATTAGTGGCTGATAAAATATGTTTACAGTGGATTTAATAGTCAGAATAAACACACAGCTGCCATAAATAGCATGACGGAATGTCAGGGAATCAACATACTGCTTTTAACTTAAACGTACGAGCAGACACCCCGTTTATGGATCTGACTCCACAATCTTACTCCAACATCTGAACCTCTCAGACTAACTGCTGCCTCACACGCGAAACATTTTTGTTTGCATAAGAACACAACCCATGAGCGGGCGTTATGCAAACTACAAGTCTTGTCAGGTATTCTTCCTCACAGGGTTATTTTTAGACATGTGCCTGAAATGCTGAGCAAGTCTGAAATACTTTTCCTTAAAGTATCCCAATCAGTACGAGTCCCCAAGCACAATGTCAAAAACGACACAGTAGTATTAAAAGTCACCCTAGAAAATGTCTAGTGACTTGAAATGAGCCAGTGACACTTCAAACTTTATCAACTTACGACTGTAGCGCCTGTGCAAAAGAAAAAAAAAACCTCAACCCTTGACTTGACAAATGATAGAAATGATGTATTTTTGTGTCATTGTTACTTCCAGGATGAGTCCCCTTCCATACTGCACCCCAATGCTATACAACTGCAGCACACACCTTTCCATTGAAATTGTATTTTTGACTGTTGGGTTTCTTCTACTTGTGAAATGCTTAGAAATGCATTTCTGCAAACTATTTTTATTATATATATTATATTTATTTGGTTATTGTTATGAATAGTTTTGTTCATCGTTCAATGGAATGTAAATTTTGTCTTTATAAATATTGTTTGTCATCATTATTATATTTCACAGTTGCGTATTATCTGAACAATCCCTAACATTTAACCTTTGCATCCTCTTTTCTGGTTATATAATCAGTATGATTTCTTGGATATTGGGGCTCATGAAATAAAACTATTTGCTTTATTCATGGGTTCTAGCATATAATTGGTTTGATGAATCATAAAGTTGTAAATTAGTGGTAAAAAAAATGATTTTGTGAGAAAACTGATTGTTACAGTTACTGTAGATGTGATGAGTTTAAAAATATGCCTACCAGACCTTAATGACACCGTAAAGACTTTCCATCATCATATTCACAGTTGGAATGACTTTACTGTTATTACAAACTTCACTCTGTGTCTGTTGATAACATAACATCAGTCTTCTCCGCTAGAAGTATGTTGATGAACCATTCATGAGGCCCTCATGAGCGCGTGTGTGCAGTTATTACGGATAAGCTGTTGTTGAGCTTTGTTTGGTGCGCAAGCCTACATGACACAATGTGTAAGATTTAGTGGACAGAATAAATATACGGTGTTGAAGAACTTGTTAGTGTGTGGTTGGCTCGCAGGAATCCATCCATGACTCGCCACCTTTCAAAATAAGTGACTTCACCTCCGACTGGCCGTCATGCACAACGCAAACAGAGCATTAATGGAAAATCCAAACATTCAAACCAGCACAAAACATGCACAAACACTTTGAAATTCGTCATTTGTGTGGACAAAAGCCCAGCCACTATAGTGCAATGGCAATGTGTTTGTTCCATTTGACAGTTGGAACACAAGCTGAAACCAATGTTCTCGTCTGATATTTGGAAGCAATTAACTATATAACCCACATATCACATATGAAATGACCCCCTATTCAAGGCTATTATCATTTACTTGACCCGTTTCCGTATTTCATGGATGCATAATTGTTTTAGTGGGCTCAGAGGGAACGTTAATCTCCTCTTATTTCTTTAGTGCATCCACTGTCGAACAATGAACACTGGGAGTGCCTCTATTTATGTCACCAAAGAAGTCACAGGGGTTATTTCTGGGTTGGAAGGGCAACATCTGCCTACGGGATAAAGTGCAGGCCCCAGGGAACAATCATTAGACACCATGTCAAATGAGTTGAGAGTGTAAGAGTTGTGCGTGCACCTTTTGTGACTCCCTAACTGACTGTGACTCAGGTGTGTTCTCCGTATTCTCATATGTTTGCTGTGCTGTAATTAATGTGGAACCCTTCCACCCAGCAGTGCTGCCTGTGAGTGACAAATGACAGTGAACGTTCAACAAATAGTGGAAACATTGCCCCCTGCTGTCTCAGGTGTCAACTAGCTCACGTTCCACAGGTGAGACCTTGACCCTTATCTTTTAACCCTGACAATTGCTAAAGAGTTAGTAAGCAGTTTCTGGTGAGATATCTGATGGTGGAATTTCTAGTATATTATAGAAACTTTTTTTATGTAAAATATGCACACAGAGGTATTGGGAGATATTCACTGAACTCCGCCTTCCTGGGTTGGTCCCAAGACGACCTATAAACTGCTGTAGGTGAGAGGAGCCTCAGTGCTCCGCCAGGTACCGATCACCGGCACCACGTCTCCGCAGTCCTCCGTCCGGGACGCGCCACGCCGCTGGAAGCTGGAACCGGACACAACAACCAGGGGAGAGAACTCGTCGATCACAGTATGAAGTTGGGGGTTTTGTGCGGGCACCACGGTGAGAAACAACTTTTCCAGAGCGAGGCAGCGGGGAGTTTTGCGCTGTGCGCCCGCCGAGGAGGAGCTGGGGTCGGATGGGGACTGCGTGGCGCACAGTCCCGCACCTGTCGGGAGCAGCAGCAGCAGCAGCAGCAGCAGCAGCAGCAGCAGCAGCAGCAGCAGCAGCAGCAGCAGCAGCAAGTCAAAGCCGTATACAAGGAGACCCAAACCCCCCTTCTCATACATCGCTCTCATCGCCATGGCGATCCGGGACTCCCCGTCGGGCCGTCTGACTCTAGCGGAGATCAACGACTACCTGATGAAAAAGTTCCCTTTCTTCAGTGGCAGCTACACCGGCTGGAGGAACTCGGTGCGACACAACTTGTCTCTGAACGACTGTTTTCTCAAAGTACTCCGGGACCCGTCGAGACCCTGGGGGAAGGACAATTTCTGGATGCTCAATCCCCACAGCGAATACACGTTCGCAGACGGGGTGTTCCGGCGCAGAAGAAAGCGCATTAATAAGGAGACGTTCATCAGGGAGCCGCAGAAAAGTCCACCGCAGTCCGCCGCCGAGTCCGGGGCCAAGTTCAGCAGCTCGTTCGCCATAGACAGCATCCTCAGCACGCCCTTCGAGAGACACTCGCACAGCACACCCGCCCTCCGATGGCCGGTGTTTCCCCCAACTGAATCCACCTGCCTCACCTCCATACGTCACATCCGCCCAGCACATGGACGCTGCGCGTGCGCCAGATGCGTTTGGCTCCCATCCATTTGTACGTCACTGTTAACCCGGTTCCTCCCGGGGATCATCTGTGTTCAGATACCAGAGACGGATGCAAGTTTTATTTGGTCGGATTAAATTGGATTAACGCGATTGACTTCATTTTGTACTGTCTGTATTTTGTCTGTACTTAAAACACAACGGCTTCTTGCAGATGTTACTGAACTGTGTTGATGGTGTAAATTGTTCACTTTGAGCCAATTATGAAATGCTCCACTTGTAACGAAATAAAAACCTAAACCCACGTTTGTCCTTGCTGTTGGTAATGCTCATTTCACAACCCCTCATAGTATGGCGGTGAAGTTGGAGTGACACACAACCTCTCTTCATTACAACTTCTTCATTAGCAACCCAAGGTATTGTCCATTTGTGCACGATCCAAACTTACAGTAATAATAATAATAATAATAATAATAATAATAATAATAATAATAATATAGTTTTTATTATTATTATTATTAGTAGTAGTAGTAGTATGTGATCTGTGGTAAATAATAACTATTAATCACTAATATATGGTAATAGGTATTATACCCAATAATAATTTATTATTATTATTATTATTTGTAGTAGTAGTCGTAGCAGTGATAACAGAAGTAGTAGTAGTATCTGTTATTGGAGTTGGCTGCTACCGGATATAGAAGTATTTATTTATTGTCGGCTCAGCAGGGAAGGGTTCATATAAATGTTGCATCCTGACAGAGCTGCACTGGATATCCACATGAGGAAGACATGTCCTCCATCGCCTATTCTTCTGAGGCTGGCACGTAAATATCCTTCTCAAGAAACTGTGCATCCTGGACGCAGCGGGGTTCCACGTTTGATGTGGAGGGAGATTCAATGACTATCAAATGGGGGGGGGGGGGGGTCCGGGAACCCCCGGGGGTCCTGGAATGGAGTTCCAGAGGGCCCCCAGCATAAAGAGAAATTGTTTATTTCAGGAAAACATCCAAAATTAACAAAAAATATTGTTTTTGTTTCGTACAAACGTTTACAATGATTTATATTATATCTTTTTTCCACTCATTGAACATTATTTAGACTTTACTTTGTGAATTATTCGAGACAACCGAGTCGTTGATTTTCTCTCTGAGGGAAATTCGTTGGACCTCTCTGCGGTGTTTCATCCACCAGCAGACATGTCTGCAGGAAAACATGAGGTCAGAGTGTTTGATTCGGATTCGTTCGAACTACGCTGCCGGGTTCATCGTCGCCTTTCAAATATCGGTCTGACAAATGAGAGTATTTTGGAAAGTGAGTCGTGGGAGGAGATTGGTGTTGTTACTCCGCTGCGGAGTGTCCGGCTTCTAGTCTGGATCCTGTCCAGATGAGGAGGAGGAGGAGGAGGAGGAGGAGGAGGAGGGCGTCATTCTTGACGATTCTATGGAGGGATCTGAGGGGCTTCCAGGGCCATATCCACCTTCAGGACTTCATACGTTGGTAGTTATGCTGAACCGAAGACGACAAGTTCCCCTCTCATGCGGGACTATTGCCAGCAATGGACACGGGGAGGAAGGTGGAGCGGCGGGAGGTTGTTGGTAACAAAGGAACACGGGCCTCTTTCGTTTTTGTTTGTTTGTTGTTGTTGTTGTTTTCCGGGCAATTTAAACACCTGTAGTGTGTGAAAGGTGAGCTCGTGCGGAGGACACGGCAGCAAGGAGGCGCAACCATGACGACCGAGAGCTCTCAGGACCATCCGGATCCATCCGCTCTCCTGCGCTCCAGTCCGGGTGCCGGTGCTCTGCTGAGCGCGCAGTCGGTGATGGTGAGCGCGCAGAACGCAGCAAGCAAAGGCAAGAAAGGGAACTCGGGACTGAGGCGCCCGGAAAAGCCCCCCCTACTCGTACATCGCCCTCATTGTGATGGCCATCCAAAGCTCACCGACCAAACGGCTCACCCTGAGTGAGATCTACCAGTTCCTCCAAGCCCGCTTCCCCCTTCTTCAGGGGCTTCCTACCAGGGATGGAAGAACTCGGTAAGACACAACCTGTCGTTGAACGAGTGTTTTATCAAGCTGCCCAAGGGTCTGGGCAGACCCGGTAAAGGTCACTACTGGACCATCGACCCGGGGAGTGAGTTTATGTTTGAGGAGGGGTCCTTTCGGCGCAGACCTCGGGGGTTCCGCAGGAAATGTCAGGCCCTGAAACCAATGTACAGGATGGTGAACAACATCGGCTTTGGTGGCTCCGTGTTGCCGCAAAACTTTGATTTCCAATCGCCGTCGGGCACATTATCATGTCATAACAGCTACGATTTGATGACCAACACCGTGCCCGGGGGCTTCGAGGGACATCCCGTCCCGCACATGTCACCAAGCCCCGGTTCCTCGTACATGGCTGCATGTCAGGCGGCCTCCAACCCGGACTACTGCCCGGGACGCAAGCAGCAGCCCCCTGCAGCCCTCGGCGGCCATGATGGGGACTGTGGACTGCCAGTCTCCTTACGCCGGTGCAGCGTCTCACTGGACCCCCCCTGCTGTGCCTCCATACATCAAACAGCAGCCGGTGGCATCCGGCAGCCCCGCGGCCTCCGCTTTGCACACGGGGATGTCACCGTACTCCCTGGACCAAGGTTATCTGCAGCACAGTGCAAGAGACGCTCCTGACGTTTCAGGTACGTGCACATACATCTGATCCGTCTTCTGGACCAGATGACTTCTGCAACAAACGTTAAACCCCAAACTGGTCCTCAGAGTATCACCAGGTATTCAACGGACTGGGTTATAACTATGCATTTAAAAAGAACCCAAAATATTAGTTGGGGTTGTGTACACGTGCTAACTTAGTGTTAATTACATGTATTTATTATTCACTCCTATTTATCTATAGAGGCATGAGCTAACCCCGTTTTATAGGGTGATGAAACTGTCCATTTAATTGTATTTATTATGATTTGATTTAAGTAATGGTCAAACAAACCGTGACCCGTTTTCAATAAACGCCATTGACCGGGTGTTTACGTAGGTATACATCGTGTACCTAATAAGAATAAATCTACACAGTGACTAGTTTATTGTAAAGACTGAATTTTGAACATTTATAACTTGCAAATGCAGACACGATTCGACACAACGGCGATGACGCGTTCTCTTACAAAGATTTAAAAATACAGTTCAGTCTCCATTGCAGAGACGTGGAGTCCCGGATGTACGTCTTGGTGGATGATGTTTGACCTCATTTGTCCCGTTTCTTTGCAGTGGGCTTTTCTCGGTATTCCAGCCACGCGGCCCCGGTTTGTGACAGAAAAGATTTCCTCTTGAACATCTCCTCCCTCCATCCCAGCAGCGGAGGATCCTACTATCATCAGCTCCATCACCACCATCACCAAAGTGTCTATCAGGACGTGAAGCCGTGTGTCATGTGACGAACGGGAGCTGAACCGAACTTTGCTTGTACACAACCAACTCAGGAGTTCATCTGAAACAGGGATTCTATGTCCACGGAGGGACCACAGCCTCTTCAGTGATCTCTGACTCCGTTTCCAACTCGGGAGGAACTTGTGGTGGAGAAGGAATTATTATCTCATAGACTGATCTCTAACGAAGAACACAAAGTATACTGATTCGATGTTTATTTGTGCACTTAATTCCGGTTTGCTGTTATATTAATGTTGATTAAAGTTGATTAAAGAGATTTATTTTTGAAGGACAATCCGCCTTGTTAATGTCTCGATTATTATTATTATTATTATTATTATTATTATTATTATTATTATTATTATTATTATTATTATTATTATTATTATTATTATTCAAGCACAATTACAACAATTTATTGTCGAATTTATTCTTACTATTTTTGCAATTAATATTATGGAAATTAGAAAGGCAAACACCCTTTTTAAAACATTCGTGGGAAATCAAATATTTGCAGTTGATAAAAAAAAGCTTTAATGGTACAACGATCCCGTTACACCATGAACGACCTTCTCCGGTTTCCAGGATGTTTCATTTATATCTCATTTATCATATTTTTTTATGTACATTTCTACACCACAGCGGATTCAGAAACCTCAGTTACATTCCGGTTCCTGTGGTCCGAACTTGACATGAAGTTGCAGCTTTCATCCATTAATCACCATTCCGAAATTGAATATATTATTTCTTTGCTCTATTTGATTTAAATATAACTTTATTATTATTATTGTTGTTGTTTTTAGTGTTTATGTTTATGCTTATACAACTTGTAGCTCAACATTTTTTTCGAAACTCTATTGGTTGAGATCCACGTGGACGGTCAAGTCCTGACCGAATCCTTCATGTTCGTCCTGCTGGTTTTCATGTGATTGTACCGCAGCCTAGTGGTAAGAAAATGACAAGCCCCCCACCACCATCACCCACCCCCAGGTCCCCGGGAAATGTAGGTGGTTTAAAAGGACTTTTACAGGAAGTGTCTTCTTTCAGGTCACGTGATAATAGATAAAGATGGCGATTCAAATCAATTCTCTTCACTTGAAGGGGAAATTCTGGGAGGGAACTATTATGTGTACACATGGATTCTGGAAATGTAAAAAAAAAAAAGAGCTTGCACATCCATTCATATACACAAATATTTGTTTAGCCATTGGGCCCTGCAGCTGAGGGACAAGAGGCCAGAAGAAAACTATCATGGAGGAGCAGCAGGTGTATGTGATCATCACTATTTTACAGGTAACATCCCAAACAACGAGTGCAAAAATGTGACCAAACATCTTGTACCACCGCTCTTGTAGTTGGACTGTACAACGATTTTATGTTTTCTGCATTAGTTGAATAACCGGATCAACCTCCTCCAGTGCCAGATGGCAAAGGTTGATAAATTGATCCCAAACGACGTATGAGTGGCTGACAGACACACTATCATTCAGATTCTGACACCTTTTAGCTGCTTCTTACATGTAAGAAACTCCAATGAGTCGTTCATTCATTCATTCATATCGGTCGTGCTGGAGCTGATCCCAGCTGTCAGCAGGTGAACGTCAGGGTACAACCTGGACGAGTCACCAGCTCATCAGGGCCACATCAAGGACAGACCACCATTCACACTCACGATTTGGTGCAAGCAGTTTACTTCAGCATGCTTTTGGTGGTGAGAGGAAACCTGAGTACCTGGAGAGGAACCAGAAAGAACATGTACATGTTCTCATAGAGAGAGCCCCTGGGCAGGAATCAAACCTGACACCTTCTTGCTACGAGGCAAACACCACACACACCCACACACACCACCACGTTAGTCACAATGAACACAACTTTGACTTCAGGGAACAATTATTGATGCTTTTGTTTCCACCATTTCATACATCTACAGGACACACCGACCAGTCAATTAGTTTGAATAGGAAAACAGTGAGCTGTTACAATAAAGAAAAAAACAAAACAAAACACTACTAACATGAGCAGCAAGTACAGAAAATATCAAACTGAAGACGGACTCTGCAGAAACATTTGACTTAAGAAGTTAAGCTTCACCGATGTGATTCAGTGAATTCATCAACCCATATGAGGATGTGTTAATATGATAATATCTGTGATACATTACAATCAGAAATTGTTCTGTCAACTCACACAAACAACCCAGTACAACCAGGACTGTAGTACTGAAGTACACCACTAGATGGCAGCAGCCTCTAAAAAATGCACACAGGACCCTCAGAGGTGATAGACAGTCAGATTAAAAAAAAAAAAGAAAAATAATGTCTGTTCTTTCCAAATGACAAGGACACACACACACACACACACACACACACACACACACACACACACACACACACACACACACACACACACACACACACTGAAACTGTCCATATCTCCTGCTGCGGCGAACATGAATCGTTCCCATTTGTTATCAGTCACAAGAAATGTAGAGTTCCAGGTTTTGGTGCATTGGACTGTTGTTGTTCACTGTAATAACCACATTCATCGAATTTGGCTTCAAAAACATTTTTTAAATTCCCTTTGACAACGCTAGAGGGAGCCACATTCTTAGATATGACGAAATCTTTTCACCAGCGTCTCTGTGCGGGATTTGATGCGGTGATGATGTTTTTGTGACATTTATATAAACAATAAAACACAAAACCTATGTCAGCGACCAACTATAACCATGTATAGTAAACAACAAATTACTTACCCATAGATTTGTTATTTGTTATCTGTTTGTTTTGACCTTTTTGTAGCAGGGAAAAAAAATAAAATCAAATCGCAATGAAAACAAAACGCCGTGAACGTGTTTCTGCTTGATAATAATAGAGTAAATAAAACGGTGAAACAAAAATATAACCAACATTTGGGCCTATAATTTACCTGATGGCCAAATAATAACAGACCAGGTGTACATCTTCATAAACCCGTCATTTATTCCAGAGAACCAGAGTGCTGCCCTCGTATTTTAATAAGACTTTAGAAGAGAAGAGTTTCTGCATTTGTGTCAGGACAAGTGGGTGGGCAGGTCGTGGTATTAAGTAAAAGGCCCGTCATGGATTATGTAACAGCCCAGGGCGGTGGAAAAAGTTCATGCCCGGGTCCATGTAAGGAGAAACCGCTGCAGCACCAGCAGGCCTCCGCACGGACATTTAATTAAGAAGACCTGCGCTGGATTACACCGATATTACAACTGTAACTTTGCCTCACAATGACCATTAACAATTTCATGCCCTGTCGTCTCTGATAAAGCGGCGATACGAGGCCTTGGGGGCTGTTAAAGCTTTTGTTTATTATGTATAACTTGTCTTTTCTTTTATTTCCACCAAAGTCCAGCTGAATATTCATGACTTTAATTCATTTTTGTGTGGCCAGTATTTTTCTTGTTAGAAGTGCCATCGTATTATCTTTCATTAGTTCCCCACCATCGAGTGATGTTGATTGGATTAATTCGGCCAATCCACCCAATACACATTTTTGGATGAAGAGCCCAGCATGCGGGGTGTCGTGTTCGGCCCATTTGGCCCCCTGTTTTTGAAACCTTTCCCCTGGATAAATTCTCACACCCCTCGGCCACTTTGAGCCCAAACTGTCGTAATTCCCCGCTGTAACGAGATCCTCCCTACGACACTGATGGAGGCTTTGTCTTCACTTTGATGTCACAAGTGAAGTAAATTCCGCCTGTTGAGGACGTCAAACTGACCGGAGACCATTTGGTTCACTTGGCGCAAACTATTTTCTCCTTCTAAAAGAAATTAAAAAAAAAAAAAAAGAAAGAAAGAAAGAAAGAAAAAGAATGGGTCAAAATAATAGTCGAATAAAACAGACTTCATAGAGTGAAGTTTGTAATTAGAAATGCAGTTATAGCAGAATGAATAAAGAAATATGCATTGTCCAGTGTACACGCAGGTCGGATGGAGGGTGTGTTCTCTCAAACCGTGTCCATGAGGAGTCGTCCCGTCCCGGCTGAGGTGGGCTGGGAGTCTCCCACACCTCCTCTCCCTGAGCCCGTCTGGCTTCCTATTGGACGACCCGGCCACTCGGCTGGGAGGAGCCTCACTGGCAGCAAAAAGGAGGAAAGAATTTAACTGCGCAAAAAGTCCTGTCTGCTGACGGATGACCAAAGTTTAGAACTTTTCCTATGTGCGGCGGAGACACGCAGAGATGGGGACGGCTTAGAGCCTGAGACGAGCCTGCAGCCGTATTTATCCGTCTGTCGTTTCCAGCCCAGCAGTCTGGGGCTCAGCAGTCACAGAAGGGACAAGTTGCGCTCTCCGTCTGCGTATTTTGGAGCTTTATCCTCAAACCGACGACATGCAGGCGCGTTACTCCGTCTCCAGCCCCAACTCACTGGGGGGTCGTGCCTTACATCAGCAGCGACCCCAGCTACTACCGGGCCGCCGCCGGCGGGGGATACACCGGGATGCCAGCACCCATGAACATGTACTCTCATGCGGCTCATGACCAATATCCTGCCAGCATGGCCCGGGCGTAATGGACCCTACACACCCCCAGCCTCAGCCGAAGGATATGGTGAAGCCCCCGTACAGTTACATCGCGCTCATCACCATGGCGATCCAGAACTCTCCTGACAAGAAGGTGACCCTGAATGGGATTTATCAGTTCATCATGGAGCGGTTTCCTTTTTACCGAGACAACAAGCAGGGCTGGCAGAACAGCATTCGACACAACCTGTCCCTCAACGAGTGTTTTGTCAAAGTGCCCCGCGATGACAAAAAACCCGGTAAAGGCAGCTACTGGACCCTGGACCCGGACTCGTACAACATGTTTGAAAACGGGAGCTTCTTGAGAAGGAGGCGACGGTTCAAGAAGAAGGACGTTCTGAAAGAGAAAGAGGAGCGGCTGCAGAAGGATCTGCCGCAGAGGCAACAGTCCCGGGACCAGGACCAGTCGGTGCCGCCCGTGAGGATCCAGGATATTAAGACGGAGAACGGGACGGTGACGCCGCCGCAGGCCAACTCGCCCTCGTTGAGCACCGTGCCCAAAATCGAGAGCCCGGACAGCAGCAGTATGTCCAGCGGGAGCCCCCACAGCATCCCCTCCAACAGATCCATCGGCCTGGACAACTCCGAGCACCACCAGCACCCACGGCCAGGCCTCCACGCAGGGCTTCAGTGTAGACAATATCATGACGTCCCTTCGGGGGTCCCCGCAAGGGGCCACTGAACTCCCCCCCAGCCTCACCGCCTCCAGTAGGACAGGTATAACACCCTCTTTGTCCTTAAAC
>NW_027613965.1:0-143825 GCF_965212315.1 Lampetra planeri
GTGACGTGTGACTGTGTATATGCATTCCTCTGTGCCTCGATACTGACGTGTAGATGGTGTGGGTATTCTTTTTTGTCTGTCTGCAGCTGTCGCTGCCTCTGCAGAATTGGTCTCATGGAGCAAAGGCACTCGGCGCAGCTTGGTGCAAAAGGCATCAATGCGACCGGTGTGCATACAGCACGGATCGTCCTGAACATTTGACACGGCACTAGAGAACTCACACAGGAGAGAAACCCTTCAAGTGCAGTGTGTGTGGGAGGGCGTTTGCACATTCATCTGCTCTTGTAACATACCAGAGAACACACACGGGAGAGAAACCCTTCAAGTGCAGTGTGTGTGGGAAGGCGTTTGCACAGTCATCTGCTCTTATAAAACACCAGAGAACACACATGGGAGAGAAACCCTTCAAGTGCAGTCTGTGTGGGAAGGCGTTTGCACGTTCATCTACTCTTGTAACACACCAGAGAACACACATGGGAGAGAAACCCTTCAAGTGCAGTGTGTGTGGGAAGGCGTTCGCACGTTCATCTACTCTTGTAACACACCAGAGAACACACACGGGAGAGAAACCCTTCAAGTGCAGTGTGTGTGGGAAGGCGTTTGCACAGTCATCTGCTCTTATAAAACACCAGAGAACACACAATGGAGAGAAACCCTTCAAGTGCAGTGTGTGTGGGAAGGCGTTTGCACAGTCATCTGCTCTTGTAGCACACCAGAGAACACACACGGGAGAAAACCCCTTCAAGTGCAGTGTGTGTGGGAAGGCGTTTGCATGGTCACCACATCTTCAAAGACACCAGAGAACACACAAGCATCAGAAGATCCACAAGGAGTGGAGTGTGAAATCAGCTTGTGAAAGTCAAAGTGCTGCAATGAGCCCATCGCTCATCAAACAAGAACCGGAAGAAAATCCCAGCTTGGACACTTTTAAAGGTAACGAGGTGAAATATGAAGAGGTGAATGTGAAATGTGAAGACGTGATGGTGAAGAGCAAAGAAGTGAAGGTAAAATGTGAAGATGAAGATTCAACTCCCAAATGGGACCTTCGCATCGATGGAGGCAACGTGAAGCAGGAGGAGAATTCTGACTGTGAGGCAGAGCGAGGCGACTCCCAGCAGTTTGTGGAAGTGGAGGTGTGGGTTGACTTCCTCCGAGACAATACAAAGTCAAATGGAGACCCGGGAGATGCGTAAGCCTTTGACCAGTGGTTCTTAACCTGGGTTCGATCGAACCCCAGGGGTTCGGTGAGTCAGTCTCAGGGGTTCGGCGGAGGTTAAGACACACACCTGACTCATGATTGTGCACCAGTAAAACATGTACCTATGTTTTGAATTTGAAAAAAATATTTTATTTTTCCAATTAAGAAGGCTTCTGTGAATGCGCATATGAAACTGGTGGGGTTCAGTACCTCCAACAAGGTTAAGAACCACTGCCTTAGACGATGCCGCTCCAATAGATGCACCTTTGTCACAGGCCTCTAATGACAAGAATGTGAAGTTGAACACTCAGTTCCTAGGTTCAACCTGCAGGGTAAGAGCGGCCAGTCTTTGTGGACCTGTGTGATGGGTAGACCTCTAACCAGGAGCGAATGCCAATAAGCTCCCAAGCATTCAATGTTATCAATTGCATTTATATTGTGCTTGCTTAATTGCCTCGGCAATTCGGAGTTTTGTATCGTTTCTCGTCTCAAACACTCGAAGAGCATCCCCAAGTAGCAGCTGCCCCTGTGTGGCACAAGGTGGTGGCCCTGCACCGGCTTGCATGTGGACAAGAGCCTGTCAGTAGGGGGCGATGGTTGATGTGGCATCTCAGTTGTGGAGTTTGTAGGTAATGTTTAGAATTTTTATCAATTTTTACCCAGACACCAGCATGCAATGGCCGACTCGTTTTGAATGGTGCATTAGTATGTTGTACATACACTGTTAAGCAGATGGTGCGTATTTTTTTAAATTAGCTTCTTGTTAATGCAATGTAACCTAATGCAGTATATTTCAGTGCAGTAATTCAATTTTGTTAATATGCCTGTCACTAATTTTGAATGAATACTTGTCTGATTGTGTGCGTACATGTGTAGTGGTGATACGCGCTGGGTGTATATGTCGTGTGCCAGCGCGTATGTACGGGTGTGTGTGTGGTGACGCGCGCTGACGGGGAGGAGCAGGCGTCAGTGCGCGGGTGGGGGTAGTGCTGCTGATTGGCTGTGTGCCGGTGACGCGCCCAGAGGGAGTGATCGGGTAGCAGCGCGGTGTGATTGGTCGGGGAGTGGAAACACGCGCTGAGCGGAACCGGATCGTAGGGATAGCGCGTGGGGATTGGGTAACTGAGGAGCGGTGCCGACGTTGAGGTCCGCATCCGCTCCGTCTCCCGGGAAGAAGGGGTATATAAGGTGATGCACAGAGGAGCAGGGGGGAAGTGGAACCATCTAAGAATGAAGACGAAGGTGCAGAGATAGAGCCCGGAGAGGAGAGTAATGGAGAGTAGAGGAGAGTAAGGTATAAGTGTGTAGCCAGCGAGAGAGAACGGTCTACACGAGCTGAGTAATGTATAGTGTGTAGCCAGCGAGAGAGAACGGTCTACACGAGCTGAGTAATGTATAGTGTGTAGCCAGCGAGAGAGAACGGTCTACACGAGCTGAGTAATGTATAGTGTGTAGCCAGCGAGAGAGAACGGTCTACACGAGCTGAGTAATGTATAGTGTGTAGCCAGCGAGAGAGAACGGTCTACACGAGCCGAGTATGCATACGGTGTAGCCAGAGAGAGAGGAAGGTCTACACGAGCCGAGTATGCATACGGTGTAGCCAGAGAGAGAGATGCAAAGTCTACACGAGGCGAGTGGAGAGTGTAGCAGAGTCTACACGAGGCGAGAGAGGAGTGTAGCCGAGGCGCGGAGTCTACACGAGGCACAGAGAGCCGGCAGCACAGAATCCAGAGTCAAGAGAAGCGCATTGTGAAGAAGAGAGGCCACGCGTTGTATTGTTACAAGTCAAGATTTAATAAAAGAAGTGTGTTCCCGTCAAGGAGTTTCCTGCCGTCATTTTCCAATACTTCACATGTACCATTTTGTCTATAAGGGTCAAACATTGAATAAGTCATGTTAGGACACAGTGTGTGTTTTGCAAGTAACCTGTACAGATAACTCAGGTGAGACTCATTGTTCTGGTGATACAGGTCAAAGGGTTTTTTTTGTGTTTTCAGGAAGCATCTCCCTCTGGAGCAACTCATTGTCTTTGAAATAGGGAGCACACTCGGATCATTCATCAGTTACAGGGCAAACCACTTAAAAGTTACACGTAGAGGAGATACATTCTCAACAACTTGAATTATAATTTTGTATTACGTGTTGACACATTTCGTCTAACTAGGACTAGAAATGCGCCTTACTGATTAACGTCTGGATCTTTGAAGCTATCGGTTGAAGCAAGCCCAGCTGCTGTTGAGACGCTGTGCACCAATAAGGGTCCACAGGTGGCTTGCACTGAATCAATGACGCGCTCCCAGAAGTCTGTGCTAGTTATAGTTTGTGTAAAACATTCCTTTGTTTCGTGGAGAGATCGATAAATGAAAGATGTCGTGTCTGCTGATCTGCTTCATAGCAAGGAGGTAATTTTAAGAGCACATTTGAAATACATTTTTGGTACAGATTTGTATTTGGTTACAAGGCAGAGCACATCTAGTAGATGCATTCTCCACAACAACACTCATGAGAATTTTGCTTGATGTCTTATATGTTTGCGAACTAGGACAAGAAATGGTCCTTGCTGATTAACGTCTGGATGTTGACAACCATGGGGTTGAAGCAAGCCTCACCGCCTGCGGTGCCCCTCAACCATTTACGGCCTTGGGCCAGGAAAGGCACAAAGAAAATTGCACACGAACGACGCATCCACGCAAACTCCCGATTCTCCGTTTTGAAGTTTTAAAATGAAACAACTTTGAATTGTATTATGTTTTGAATTTTATGATTGTATTTCTTCATTAAAAGCTTATATCATTTTACATCGGGAAGACTTAATTGAAAACGACATTTCGTGTGAATTTTCTCTCGTCGTTAAGTAGGTGGCCTTGCCGGGCATTCGGTTCGATGCGGACTTTCACCTGGTTGGGATCGCGGGATTGAGATGAGGCGACACAGAGCTGGCCGTGCCAGAAGACCGCCGTCTGCAGATCGATTCCAACGTGGTCGAACGTCTGTCCCTGCGCCTCCTTCGCTCATGCAGGAGGCGCGTAGGGTTATAGCGCCCCCTGCATGAAAACGACGGAAAGTGCAGCATTCATCACAGATTAATTCTAGGTTTGAAGCTTTCGTGACTGCAAGGATTTATATTCTTAGTTCTTTCTGTAAAGTCACGTAGGTAAAAAATGAAATCAAAATTAAGAATTTTAAGAAAGAACTAAGAATACAGATAGATAAAGTTGTGCGCTTATATAAAAGAGCATCGCCAGTGGGTTTTCAAAGTACCTTCGTGTTGCAGAAATCAATTTCGCGTGAGCCCACCGCATGACAACAATGCTCAGCTGTAGCTCACGTGACTTCTGCCGCGACAATGTCTGGATGTTTTCGCCTGAGGACGACCGCTCGTGTTGCGATCGAAACTTCGTCATTTATTTATTTTACCTACGTGACTTTACCGAAAGAACCAAAGAGTATGAAAGACGTCTTGTCTGCTGATGTTGTTCATGTCCGTGTACATCGATATCCCACATGGCTTACACTACACACCACACACAATGAAATAAATAGAAACGAGAACGACTTCTGGGGATGGGCAAAGATCGAGGAATCTCTTTCAATGAAGCGAGTTCAGCGAGTTCGATTCAACATCTCTGTCCGTCTGTGTCTCTGTTCGCCTCTGTGTGTCTCTCTGCCTGTGTTTTTTAGTCTCTGTGTATCTTTCTCAGTCTCTGTTCCTCTTGTCTGTGTCTGTCCACCTGGTCTTGTCTGTGTGTGTGTCTATCAGCGTCTATCCAACCGTTGTCAACGATTGTCAGTAGCAGCAGGCGCCCGTTCAACTCCCACGGTTACATGCCACTCAAACTTGCTCCCAACACACAAAGATCGCCCGTATAGCCTGGCACCGGGGGTGAGTGGGGGGGTACAGACACCTAGCCTGGCACCGTGGTGGTGATTTAACAAGCAGAAAGAGACACAGAGAGAGGGGGGTGAGTGGGGGTGGGTACAGACACCTAGCCTGGCACCGGGGGGGGGTGAGTGGGGGGAGGTACAGGCACCTAGCCTGGCATCGTGGTGGTGATGATTTAACAAGCAGAGAGAGAGACACAGAGAGAGAGGGGGGTGAGTGGGGGGGGAGGTACAGACACCTAGCCTGGCACCGGGGGGTGAGTGGGGGGGTACAGACACCTAGCCTGGCACCGCTGGTGATGATTACCTCCCGTGGCCACCAGTCCCTTCGCACTCACAAATGACTCCCCTGTTATTATTCGTAAGTGGGGTATGCGGGGGGGGGGGTGGTGTTCGTAAGTGGGGGTATGCGGGGGGGGGGGTGGTGTTCGTAAGTGGGGGTATGCGGGGGGGGGGGTGGTGTTCGTAAGTGGGGGTATGCGGGGGGGGGTGGTGTTCGTAAGTGGGGGAATGCGGGGGGGGGGGTGGTGTTCGTAAGTGGGGGTATGCGGAGGGGTGGTGTTCGTACGTGGGGGTATGCGGGGGGGGGGGGTGGTGTTCGTAAGTGGGGGTATGCGGGGGGGGTGGTGTTCGTAAGTGGGGGTATGCGGGGGGGGTTGTGTTCGTAAGTGGGGGTATGCGGGGGGGTGGTGTTCGTAAGTGGGGGAATGCGGGGGGGTGGTGTTCGTAAGTGGGGGTATGCGGGGGGGGGGGGTGTTCGTAAGTGGGGGAATGCGGGGGGGGTGGTGTTCGTAAGTGGGGGTATGCGGGGGGGGGGGGTGTTCGTAAGTGGGGGTATGCGGGGGGGTGGTGTTCGTAAGTGGGGGTATGCGGGGGGGTGGTGTTCGTAAGTGGGGGAATGCGGGGGGGTGGTGTTCGTAAGTGGGGGTATGCGGGGGGTGGTGTTCGTAAGTGGGGGAATGCGGGGGGGGGTGGTGTTCGTAAGTGGGGGTATGCGGGGGGGTGGTGTTCGTAAGTGGGGGTATGCGGGGGGGGGTGGTGTTCGTAAGTGGGGGTATGCGGGGGGGGGTGGTGTTCGTAAGTGGGGGTATGAGGGGGGAGAGTGTTCGTAAGTGGGGGTTTGCGGGGGGGGGGTGGTGTTCGTAAGTGGGGGACCGCCCACCACCACGAGCGCGATGACGTCACCACACACGTGGGCGCCCGCCAACCCGAGCGCGATGACGTCACCACGCACGGGGGCGCCCGCCAACCCGAGCGCGATGACGTCACCACACGGGGGCGCCCACCAACCCGAGCGCGATGACGTCATCACGCACGGGGGCGCCCCAACCAGCCCCCCCCCCCGCCCACGTGACCAGCCCCCCCCCGCCCACGTGACCAGCTCCTCCCCATCTGCCCACGTTACCATTCCCTCCCCTACCCCGCCCAAGTGACCAGCCCCCCCCCCGCCTACGTGACCAGCCCCCCCCCCCGCCCACGTTACCAGCCCCCCCCCCGCCCACGTAACCAGCCCCTCCCCCCCCCGCGCGATGACGTCACCACGCACGGGGGCGCCTATCTACCTGAGCGCGATGACGTCAGCACGCACGGGGGCGCCCACCAAACCGAGCGCGATGACGTCACCACGCACGGCTGCGCCCACCAACCCGAGCGCGATGACGTCACCACGCACGGGGCGCCCACCAAACCGAGCGCGATGACGTCACCACGCACGGGGGCGCCCACCAAACCGAGCGCGATGACGTCAGCACGCACGGGGGCGCCCGCCAACCCGAGCACGATGACGTCAGCACGCACGGGGGCGCCCACGAACCCGAGCGCGATGACGTCACCACGCGCGTGGGCGCCCTAAACAACCCCTCCCCCTCCCCCAGCCCACGTGACCAGCCCCGCCCCTCCCCCAGCCCACGTGACCAGCCCCGCCCCTCCCTCAGCCCACGTGACCAGCCCCGCCCCTCCCCCTCTCCCAGCCCACGTGACCAGCCCCGCCCCTCCCCCAGCCCACGTGACCAGCCCCGCCCCTCCCCCTCCCACAGCCCACGTGACCAGCCCCGCCCCTCCCCCAGCCCACGTGACCAGCCCCGCTCCTCCCCCAGCCCACGTGACCAGCCCCGCCCCCCTCCCCCAGCCCACGTGACCAGCCCCGCCCCTCCCCCTCCCCCAGCCCACGTGACCAGCCCCGCCCCTCCCCCTCCCACAGCCCACGTGACCAGCCCCGCCCCTCCCCCAGCCCACGTGACCAGCCCCGCCCCTCCCCCAGCCCACGTGACCAGCCCCGCCCCCCTCCCCCAGCCCACGTGACCAGCCCCGCCCCTCCCCCAGCCCACGTGCCCAGCCCCGCCTCTCCCCCTCCCCCAGCCCACGTGACCAGCCCCGCCCCCTCCCCCAGCCCACGTGACCAGCCCCGCCCCTCCCCCTCCCCCAGCCCACGTGACCAGCCCCGCCCCTCCCCCAGCCCACGTGACCAGCCCCGCCCCTCTCCCTCCCCCAGCCCACGTGACCAGCCCCGCCCCTCCCCCAGCCCACGTGACCAGCCCCCCCCCCACCCACGTGACCAGCCCCTCCCCCCACCCACCCACGTGACCAGCCCCCCCCCACCCCCCCCCACGTGACCAGCCCCTCCCCCCCACGTGACCAGCCCCGCCCCTCGCCCAGCCCACGTGACCAGCCCCGCCCCTCCCCCAGCCCACGTGACCAGCCCCGCCCCTCCCCCACCCACGTGGCCAGCCCCCCCACGCTGCTGCGGGTTGGCTGCAATGAAGCCGTGAAGACACCGAACAGTTCCACTGCTACAATTAGCGCGCTGAGGCGCTGCAGTTGCACTATGTGTCCACACGGTGGCGCTGCAGCAACCATGTTAAATTTCGATTTAAAGCTTTCGTGACTGCAGCAGGGATTCATCTTCTTTCTTCTTTCGGTAAAGTCGTCGCGTAGAAGGGAAGTAATAAAATAATATAAATAAAACATAATAAACGTCGTGAGAATTATTTTATTATGTTTTATTTGTATTATTTTATTACTTCCCTTCTACGTGACTTTACCGAAAGAACCAAGAAGAAGCAACCATGTTGGTCAAGTTATTTCAGCGAATTTTCATTTTGCTTTTTGGTTCTTTCGGTAAAGTAACGTAGAAAGGAAATAAATTAAATAATAGAATAGGACGTTTCGATTGCAACACAAGCAATCGTCATCAGATAGAAAACAAACAGTAAATCTTCTTGGTTCTTTCGGTAAAGTCACGTAGAAGGGAAATAATAAAATAATAAAAATTAAACATAATAAAATGCAATTCTCACGACGTTTCCCTGTCCCCAGACGACCTGCTTGTCAGTTTTGATGTGGTTTCCTTATTCACCAAAGTTCCTGTACCTGACACCATCGCAATCATTGAAGACTTGGTTCATCAAAGCCTGAATGCTGGGGTACCCCCCCTGGTGAGACACTGCTTAACCAATACAAACTTCACCTGGAATGGAACTTTCTACAAGAAAACTGAGGGCACCCCAATGGGCTCCCCCCTATCTCCGGTTGTAGCCAACGTCTTCATGGAGAAATTTGAGACTGACGCCATCCAGACTGCCACTCTACGCCCGACCTTGTGGAAGAGGTACGTAGATGCCACTTTTGTCATCTGGCCACATGGCCGGCCTGCTCTAGACCAATTCCTCAACCACATAAATTCCATACACCCAGCCATCACACAGTGTACACACACACAGTGTACACACACACAATGTACACACACAATGTACACAGTGTACACACACACACAGTGTGTACACACAATGTACACACGCAGTGTACACACACACAGTTTACAGACAGTGTGTACAGTGTACACACACAGTGTACACACACACAATGTACACGTGTGTACACACTGTCCATGTGTGTGTACACACAATAATGTCCACATTGTTGAGCCGAGCTCACACACCCAAGGGGTCTCTGTTCAAGGGAGGGAGCAATGGAAAATTAATCTTCATCAACTTAAACTCTAATCCCGCTACGTGACGTCACCACTCAGCATGACCTCATCGGCGTGAAACGCCAGGGGGAGGTGTACCTTGCTAGTGACGTCATGTCACCAAAGATTTCACCCCAACCGGTCTCAAGGGAGCGTGACGTCACCTCTGCCTGGGTCACTTCCGTTATCTGTTCAAGCACTATCCTTATTTGGGCAAAGCCACACCCACTGACTGGCGGCTCATTAACATAATTTATTCGTGAAAGACGTCACGAGTTCGTTGTGACCGGTTCGGCACCCACGGCCCATCCCTCCACGATTGGGCCAGGCTCATTAACATAATTTATGTAAGTTACAGAGCCGCTCATTGTGGGAAGGGAGTGTCTTGTACCCCACAAGTGACGTCATGCCACCTGCTGCTGCCGCGTGACGTCACGAGGTAACGGAAAGTTGACGCTCCGCGCGGGAACTGAAATCTGAGGTGAGAAATTCTCATCGCGGTTGTGGTTGTTGTTGTTGTGGTGGTTGTTGTTATTGTGGTTGTTGTTGTTTACCGAGGTAGAGCCTCGCTCTCTCTCTCGTAGGGATGTCAATTGAGTAGCAGCGAGCATGGAAGCGATGTCCACGTTGGAACTTTACAACGCGGGGCCTTGCCTCCTGCCCTCGCCTGGTCGCGTTCGCTTCAATTCTCTCGCTTAGTTGAGCAATTTCGATTTAAAGCTTTCGTGACTGCAGTGATTCATCTTCTTGGTTCTTTCGGTGAAGTCACGTAGAATAGAAATAAAACAATAAAACTATACAATTTAATTATGTTTTATATCACGTAGAATGGAAATAATAAAATAATATTCCCTTTTATTTTTATTATTTCCATTCTAAGTGACTTTCCCGAAAGAACCAAGAAGATAGTTGAGCAACCTGTGGAAGAACGCGATCAGCCAGGCGAAGCGTTAGTTCTAGGTGAAGTCACCATGTAGGTAAGAAATGAATACAAATTCATAAAAGTAAAAATAGAAATAAAATAAAAATCACGACGTTTCGGAGGCAACAAGTTTATAATGTAGACTGTAGCCTGGTTATTAAGCTGGGTGAGTGTACTGGCAGTCTATAATGTAGACTGTAGCCTGGTTATTAAGCTGGGTGAGTGTACTGGCAGTCTATAATGTAGACTATAATTTGCTGCATCAAGTGAGGCGTGATTTATTATAATTTTATTATTTTATTTCTATTTTTACTTTTATTAATTTTAATTTCATTTTTTACCTACGTGGTGACTTTACCGAAAAAACCTAAGAGTACGTGAGTTGGTGTGTTGACCGACTCTCTGTGTTGCATTACATGAAGTGTCTCTCTCTCTCTGTGCAGTCACCAAACCTCCAAGTCTCTCATTGACACAAGGCCGTCATTATAACATGTTATAATAAGTATAATATTATGTTAAAATATATAATAATTATAATGTTATAATAAGTATAATATGTTATAATAATTATAATAATATATATGTATTATAATGTTGTAATAAGTATAATATGTCATAATTATAATGTTATAATGTGTTATAATAAGTATAATAATCAAATATGCCCCCCAATATGTTTCTGTAAAAATATTTGTAAATAAAAATTGCGATGCTCTGTTAATAAAGACAACAATTTGCTAAACCTTGGCCACGAAATCTGGACTTGTCTTTATATAACAATGCATAGATTCCTGTTTATAGGATTGCGTTGTACTTTATGAATCCCTAATCTCTGCCATTACATACTATGAAACAAGAAAGGTTAAAAAGAAAAAAACAGAGCAATGTATTACAATACACTATTAGACATTATTGTATCAAATAAAACAAAGTCCATCCCATGTGTTAGTGAACTTTTAAAAATATTTTAGGGAGGAAATGGCAGGAAAATAGTTTTCAAATTTAGATATTTTTCTGGGGGGGGGGACCCCAGACCCGTGGAAGATTTGGTCCCCCCCAATGTTGACTCCATGGCTACGGCCTTGCATTGACGTGCTAGTTTCTCTACCCCCCCCCCCCTCTCTATTTAAGGCCTCAACACAGAGGCGTTGTTTCTCTGTGTGCCTATGTGTGTCTCTCTCTGTGTCATCTCTCTCTGTGTGTCTATATGTGTGTCTCTCTCTGTGTGTCTCTCTGTCATCTCTCTCTGTGTGTCTATGTGTGTCTCTCTCTGTGTGTCTGTGTGTCTCTCTCTCTGCTTATGTGTCTGTCTATGTGTCTCCGTGTCTCTCTCTCAAATTGAGCAATCTTTGGAAGAACGTTATCAACCAGGTAGGGTGTTGACTGTTATGTTAGCTGACTCTAAGTTTAATAGGTTTTTTTTCTCTTTCATTTGTACCTGATGATGATTGCTTGTGTTGCAGTTGAAACGTCGTATGCTATTATATAATGTATTTATTTATTCTACGTGACTTTACCGAAAGAACCAAAGAGTATCTTGCTTAAGTTTTAATTTCCCTTCACCTGGCTTGCTACTTTGTAACTTGTTTTGTTTTAAATATTCACACAGTTTTTTTTTCATTTTTTACCAGGCCACGCCTGCTTGAGCTGCTATACCGCTCTTGTTTTCAGAAGCGACCTGCCCACAACCACAATAACAAGGTGAGGCACGTCAACAGCGTGGTGGTGTTCACTCTAGACACGTGGCGGTGTTCACTCTAGACACGTGGCGGTGTTCACTCTGGACACGTGGCGGTGTTCACTCTAGACACGTGACGGTGTTCACTCTAGACATGTGGTGGTGTTCACTCTAGACGCGTGGTGGTGTTCACTCTAGATACGTGGCGGTGTTCATTCTAGACGCGTGGCGGTGTTCACTCTAGACAAGTGACGGTGTTCACTCTAGACACGTGACGGTGTTCACTCTAGACACGTGGCGGTGTTCACTCTAGACAAGTGACGGTGTTCACTCTAGACGTGGCGGTGTTCGCTCTAGACGCGTGGCAGTGTTCACTCTAGACACATGGCGGTGTTCACTCTGAACGTGTGGCGGTGTTCACTCTGGACGTGTGGCCATGTTCGCTTTGGACTCGTGCTGATGTTCACTCTAGACGCGTGGCGGTGTTCACTCTAGACGCGTGGCGGTGTTCACTCTAGACATGTGGCGGTGTTCACTCTAGACGCGTGGCGGTGTTCACTCTAGACGCGTGGCGGTGTTCACTCTCTACATGTGGAGGGGAAACCCGGGGATCGGGAAGGAAATCCACGCGACAACGGGGAGAGAGAGAGACACGTAAATTACAAATATACAGCAGGCGTCAGGGTCGGGATCGAACCCACGACTTCCTGTATGCCAGAACAGGTCGTTAACATCTCACCACAGAGAGACACGCAGCCTCGGCTGTGTTGGTTGATCCTCAATGAATTACTTGGTGGAGTGAGGAAGCATTAATACTGAGCAGGTGAAGGTGGCCAGGCGTGGGTCTGGACACACCACCACCTGTGAACCATGCCAGTGTGTGACAGTGGGGGAGCCAGTGGGGGTGGGGTGGCACGTGCCCCCCCAACGATCCGATAGAAATCCCTAATTTCGATAGGATCATTGGGGTTTATTAGTAACTAGCTTCACTACCCGGCTTCGCCCGGGACTTGGATTCTTGTCTTGGATTAATTTAATATTCCCTCATAATTCAATGAAAAACCCTGAAAAAATTGATGCTTGCAAGAAAGAAGCCGAAACACTTCAATTTACCTAAATCGGATGTTTTCACTCAAGGAAATTCAACCTGAACCCACTGCTACGTCAGGTCGATTTTTGCCACTCGGGAAGGGAATGACGCGGCGTTCGCTTAGACATTTCAGACAGCATAAACTGTGAAAATTTCATGACGCCAGAGCTCAGCGTTGGAGAGTTTTTGCTGCTTCACACAAACAAACAGGTGTAAGTTCTGCTTTATATTTAAGATGGCAGTTGTACCCATTATTTACACAGATTTGTATTGAAACTCCGAGAAGCCAATGACTTAATCGGCCAGGAGCGAAGTGCCACCTAAAATCTCCCGGCACGCTGTGAACAGCTGTAGAAGTACGGTGCGCGAAGAGCCATGTGGTAGGGGGGTAAGCATTGCAGAGCGCTTAGCTCAGGTGTGATGCGGGTTGATGCCACATACGTCATGGTCATTCCCCCCCCCCCCCCCCCCCAAAATACAAAAGTCTATTTTTCTTTCCTGAAGGCATCAACACGTTCAGCGAGCGCGATGACGATCGCACGCGTCGAATGAAAAGCAAGGGACAAGTCCTTTCTTACTAACAACTCCTTTCTCACTAACAACTCCTTACTTAATAACAACTCCTGTAATTTTTCATTGCTGGAGGGGTTTCCCCCCCCTACCTGAAAATCCTGGCTCCACCTCTGAGTGTGTGACAGTGCAAAGTTTGTATTTGCAGTAAAGTATATTAACTCTATTGAGCACAGAGGTTATATCAAAACAGTAGTTTATTTTAGTTTTCCTCTGGAACTCTTTGCAAGAATGGAGTCAGGAAGTGATCACAGCACACACGTGCAGCAGCTGAAGTCGGAACTGCTCATCCCAGCAATCAAGGACATCTGTGCCTGGCATCACACCTCTAAGTTGTGATTGAACATTAATTTATGCATTTGTGCATAACACAAATAGTGTTATTTTCAACACCCTTTGCTATGTCAGCTGAATTTAGCTTTCATAAACATTTATTTAGAAGCCAGACAGCTGAAATTGTGTGCTCTGAGTTTTGGGTTAACGTTCATTTTGAAGATACAAGGGCTTCCAGGCACGTTTATAACCATTTGGCCTCTCATTGTGTGAAATAACAGCCCGTGTGATGAATTTGGGACACTTTTTTTTACTATATCATAAATATATGAATAAGTATAGACGTGTAAGTCACGTGTGACTGTGTATATATGCATTCCTCTGTGCCTCGATACTGATGTGTAGATGGTGTGGATATTCTTTGTTTCTGTCTGCAGCTGTCGCTGCCTCTGCAGAAGTGGTCTGATGGAGCAAAGCCACTCGGCGCGGCTCGGTGCAAAAAGGCAACAATGTGACCGGTGTGCATACAGCACGGATTGTCCTGCACATTTGACACGGCACCAGAGAACTCACACAGGAGAGAAACCCTTCAAGTGCAGTGTGTGTGGGAAGGCGTTTGCACAGTCATCTACTCTTGTAATACACCAGAGAACACACACGGGAGAGAAACCCTTCAAGTGCAGTGTGTGTGGGAAGGCATTTGCACTATCATCTACTATTGTAACACACCAGAGAATACACACTGGAGAAAAACCCTTCAAGTGCATTGTGTGTGGGAAGGCGTTTGCACAGTCATCTGCTCTTGTAACACACCAGAGAACACACACGGGAGAAAAACCCTTCAAGTGCATTGTGTGTGGGAAGGCGTTTGCACAGTCATCTGCTCTTGTAACACACCAGAGAGCACACATGGGAGAGAAACCCTTCAAGTGCAGTGTGTGTGGGAAAGCGTTTGCACATTCCTCGTCTCTTATAGCACACCAGAGAACACACACGGGAGAGAAACCCTTCAAGTGCATTCCGTGCGGGAAGGCGTTTGCTCAGTCAGCACATCTTCAAAGACACCAGAGAACACACAAGCATCAGAAGATCCACAAGGAGTGGAGTGTGAAATCAGCTTGTGAAAGTCAAAGTGCTGCAATGAGCCCATCCCTCATCAAACAAGAACCGGAAGAAAATCCCAGCTTGGACACTTTTAAAGGTATCGAGGTGAAATATGAAGAGGTGAAGGTGAAACGTGAAGAAGTGATGGTGAAGAGCAAAGAAGTGACGGTAAAATGTGAAGATAAAGATTCAACTCCGAAATGGGACCTTCGTATCGATGGAGGCAACGTGAAGCAGGAGGAGAATTCTGACTGTGAGGCAGAGCGAGGCGACTCCCAGCAGTTTGTGGAAGTGGAGGTGTGGGTGGACTTCCTCCGAGACAATACAAAGTCAAATGGAGACCCGGGAGATGCGTAAGCCTTTGACCAGTGGTTCTTTACCTGGGTTCGATCGAACCCCAGGGGTTCGGTGAGTCAGTCTCAGGGGTTCGGCGGAGGTTAAGACACACACCTGACTCATGATTGTGCACCAGTAAAACATGTACCTATGTTTTGAATTTGAAAAAATATTTTATTTTTCCAATTAAGAAGGGTTCTGTGAATGCGCATATGAAACTGGTGGGGTTCAGTACCTCCAACAAGGTTAAGAACCACTGCCTTAGACGATGCCGCTCCAATAGATGCACCTTTGTCACAGGCCTCTAATGACAAGAATGTGAAGTTGAACACTCAGTTCCTAGGTTCAACCTGCAGGGTAAGAGCGGCCAGTCTTTGTGGACCTGTGTGATGGGTAGACCTCTAACCAGGAGCGAATGCCAATAAGCTCCCAAGCATTCAATGTTATCAATTGCATTTATATTGTGCTTGCTTAATTGCCTCGGCAATTCGTAGTTTTGTATCGTTTCTCGTCTCAAACACTCGAAGAGCATCCCCAAGTAGCAGCTGCCCCTGTGTGGCACAAGGTGGTGGCCCTGCACCGGCCTGCATGTGGACAAGAGCCTGTCAGTAGGGGGCGATGGTTGATGTGGCATCTCAGTTGTGGAGTTTGTAGGTAATGTTTAGAATTTTTATCAATTTTTACCCAGACACCAGCATGCAATGGCCGACTCGTTTTGAATGGTGCATTAGTATGTTGTACATACACTGTTAAGCAGATGGTGCGTATTTTTTTAAATTAGCTTCTTGTTAATGCAATGTAACCTAATGCAGTATATTTCAGTGCAGTAATTCAATTTTGTTAATATGCCTGTCACTAATTTTGAATGAATACTTGTCTGATTGTGTGCGTACATGTGTAGTGGTGATACGCGCTGGGTGTATATGTCGTGTGCCAGCGCGTATGTACGGGTGTGTGTGTGGTGACGCGCGCTGACGGGGAGGAGCAGGCGTCAGTGCGCGGGTGGGGGTAGTGCTGCTGATTGGCTGTGTGCCGGTGACGCGCCCAGAGGGAGTGATCGGGTAGCAGCGCGGTGTGATTGGTCGGGGAGTGGAAACACGCGCTGAGCGGAACCGGATCGTAGGGATAGCGCGTGGGGATTGGGTAACTGAGGAGCGGTGCCGACGTTGAGGTCCGCATCCGCTCCGTCTCCCGGGAAGAAGGGGTATATAAGGTGATGCACAGAGGAGCAGGGGGGAAGTGGAACCATCTAAGAATGAAGACGAAGGTGCAGAGATAGAGCCCGGAGAGGAGAGTAATGGAGAGTAGAGGAGAGTAAGGTATAAGTGTGTAGCCAGCGAGAGAGAACGGTCTACACGAGCTGAGTAATGTATAGTGTGTAGCCAGCGAGAGAGAACGGTCTACACGAGCTGAGTAATGTATAGTGTGTAGCCAGCGAGAGAGAACGGTCTACACGAGCTGAGTAATGTATAGTGTGTAGCCAGCGAGAGAGAACGGTCTACACGAGCTGAGTAATGTATAGTGTGTAGCCAGCGAGAGAGAACGGTCTACACGAGCCGAGTATGCATACGGTGTAGCCAGAGAGAGAGGAAGGTCTACACGAGCCGAGTATGCATACGGTGTAGCCAGAGAGAGAGATGCAAAGTCTACACGAGGCGAGTGGAGAGTGTAGCAGAGGCGCAGAGTCTACACGAGGCGAGAGAGGAGTGTAGCCGAGGCGCGGAGTCTACACGAGGCACAGAGAGCCGGCAGCACAGAATCCAGAGTCAAGAGAAGCGCATTGTGAAGAAGAGAGGCCACGCGTTGTATTGTTACAAGTCAAGATTTAATAAAAGAAGTGTGTTCCCGTCAAGGAGTTTCCTGCCGTCATTTTCCAATACTTCATCTGGCGTCAGAAGTGAAACGGGCTTCCAAGTATGGAGACGAGGAAGACCCGTAGGACCCACGGGATTGACCGCGAGGAAGACCTGGACGACTCGGGGCCGCTGGTGGCGGGGGGTGAGGAAGAGGACTTGCCCACGCTGCAGGGTCCGTCGACGGCGCCGGCCGAGCGACCGGGGACAGACGCCGGGCTTCGTGAGGCGCACTCCCGACTGGCGGAGCTGCTGCTCGCCGCCGCGTCCATCTTGGCGGAGATCAGCTCGTCGGGAGGAGCGGGGACGGTGGGGGACATTTTACAAGGTCGCCCCGCAGATTCCCGCCAAAACGAATGGGGGATTCCCGCCATTGCGCCTGGGCCTACTTTTGGCGGGAACGGCGAGCGCCACGTGGTGGTGGGTTCCCAAGCGCGCGCATCGACGTCATCAGCGCGCGAGGGGGTCCGCCATCTTACGTCTGCTGCTGGAGCCGCCATCTTAGACACCGACGGACAGGCGGAGAGGAACCACGAGGCGGATGACTTCATTTTTCAGCAGCGCCTGCCCACGTTGTCAGCCTTCAAGGCGGAAGGCGGAGACTGGGGCCAATTTCAGCGAAGGTTTTTGGCGCATCAAGAGATGTCAGCGTGGTCCGATGCTACGGCGCTGCGGGCATTGCCCGCCATGCTGGACGACGATGCGCTCGCGGCCTTCAGGGCTGCACGGAAGTCGGACCGCTCCACGCTGAAGGATGCGCTGGGTTTGTTGGCCAGGGTCTACGGGCCTCCCTCTACGTGCCGCCATCAGTTCTACGCAAGACGGAAAGCGGCCACGGAGACCGCGCTGGCCTATCGCACGGCGTTGCTGGCTCTTGCTGATGCTGCGTTCCCTCGGATGGACGAGGAGGGCCAAGACGCGATGGTTTTGGAGCAGCTGCTCAAGTTGGCGCAGGACCTGGGGGTCCCTATCAACACAGCTGACGAGATTGATATTTCTTCTTTGAGAGTCGCCACGAGTATTCAAGCGCACGAGGCCCTACAACGGAAGCAAGGCGTTGGTTGCAACGCTGCTGTCGTCGCAGCCCCGGGTTTGGTGGTCGCCGAACCCCAAGTCGTCAGCCCACGAGAGGAGGCGTTCGCCACGGGACGACCAGGGGACTGGAGGCCGGGGGCCCGGTCGCCTCTGCGATCGGGCCGAAAGTCGGAGCAACCAAGATCTACTCCGACCCTCGTCACGTGCTATAACTGCGGCCTCCGGGGCCACGTGGCGTCCGGGTGCCGTGCTCCGCGGCAGCGCGCCATGGGAGCTCGGCTGGACGACGACCGAGAGCCCAAGTCATCTCTACAATCCCCGGCAAGTCGCGGCACCTCACACGCTCGGCCTGTTTATTCGGCACACATGGGACGCCGCGTTGCGGCGGAGGAGGGCCGGTTGAGGTTCGGGGATTCGGTTCGGCGAGGGGGGTTCGGCCGGGACCAGGGAGACATTGAATGGGCGGAATTGGGGCATAGAATTGTGGCTGCTTCGGCGGGTTCGTCCGTTGTTACGGGATCTATTGATGGGGTTGAGATTAGGGTGTTAGTGGACACGGGGGCATCGGCAACTATTATATCGGACCTCATTTATAATATTCTTCCGGTCCAATGTCGTCCGCTGCTTCCAGTGGATGTGCCATTTTACGCCGCTAATGGGGGATCGTTGGGCATTATCGGTCAGGTTAGGGCGTCCATTTGCATTGGAGATATCAAATTGTCGGGACCCGTTTTCGTTTCGTCTTCTTTGGCAGTTCCGTGTCTTTTGGGCACTGACTTTTTGGCTAAAATGCCCATTAAAATTCTTATCGATCAACGATGCATTGAACTGCCATCGGGTCGCCGGATTTCATTTTTGACGGGCCCTACTGACATTCGGACGGCGTGCGCTACGATACAAGCGGTGGCGACGCAGACAGTGCAAGTGCCCCCGGGTTCACAGATGTTGATTCCCCTCCGGTTGCGGAAACCATGGGTGAGGGAGGCTTCGGGACAGAGTATGCTTTTGGGTCCTTCTAACAAGGCTGTCGGGGGTCTTGATTTATCGGTGGCTCACACTTTGGTGCGGGCTGACAGGGATCCGTTTGTGATGGTTTTGAACACGGGGTCGCGACCAGCTGTCATTCCGCAGGGCACCGTGCTGGCTCACGCGGCGCAGGTCCCTGGGGATGATGGGTTGGTTGCGCAGGTGGGCTCGAGCCCCGCGCGGAACGTTGAGCCAAGGGAAGACCTTGAGTGGGTCCATTCGTTATGTGCCGCCTCGGACGATTTGTCGGCGGCGCAGTTGGGTGCGCTGCGCGAGTTGCTCATTGAATTCTCTGATGTATTCAGTAAACATAAGTATGACATTGGGTGCACGGATTTGTTGCACCATCACATTGAAACGGGCGATGCGGCGCCGGTCAGGCTAAATCCCTTCCGACTGAGTCCCGTGGAGAAGGAACATGTTCAGTCGGCTGTTAACGATATGCTAGAAGCCGATATTATTTCGCCCTCCTCTAGTCCGTGGGGAGCGCCTATTGTGCTGGTTAAGAAGCAGGACGGGTCCCTGCGATTCTGCGTTGATTTCCGTCGCCTGAATCAGATCTCTGTGGCTGACGCGTATCCGCTCCCCAGGATGGATGAGTCCCTCGATGCATTGTCTGGTGCGCGATATTTTTCGACTCTTGATTTGTTATCGGGGTTTTGGCAGTTGCCGCTCGACGAAGAGTCGAAACCTAAGACAGCATTTCGGACTCCAGGGGGGCTGTTCCAGTTTAACCGGTTACCCATGGGACTTCACTCCTCTCCAGCGACGTTTCAGCGACTTATGGAGCTGGTTTTGTCGGGCTTGCAGTGGGATACATGCTTGATTTATATGGACGATGTCATTGTTTTCAGTAAAACGTTTGAGGAACACCTCCGGCGATTGAGAGGGGTGTTCTTGCGAATGCGATCGGCTAAGTTGAAATTTAAACCGGCCAAATGTCACCTCCTTCGTAGGTCCGTTAGATACTTGGGTCACATTGTCGATTCTTCGGGGATCTCCACCGATCCCGCGAAGACGGATTGTGTCGGTTCGTGGCCGACACCTACGTCCGTTTCCGACGTGCGTAGTTTCATCGGGTTTGCTTCTTATTATCGGCGGTTCGTTGAGCACTTCGCCACTATTGCAAAACCCTTGCACGCTCTAACGGCGAAGGGAGTGAAGTTCAAATGGGGACCGGAGGAGGAGGCCGCGTTTCGCTCCCTCCGGGACGCCTTGGTGGGTGCCCCACCCTTGTGTTATCCCGATTTTGCCAGTCCCTTTTTGCTGGACACGGATGCTAGCAACACGGGCATTGGGGGGGTGCTATCCCAAGTCGTTGGGGGTGTCAAAAGAGTTGTCGCCTACGGTAGTAGGGTGTTGTCTCCGGCGGAGCAGCGCTACTGTGTCACCCGTCGCGAGCTGCTTGCCATTGTTTTTTTTGTGCAGCAGTTTAGGCCATATCTTTATGGTCGTCACTTTACAGTCCGAACGGACCACGCGGCGCTACAGTATTCATTGAGGGTCGCCCAGCCCTCGGGCCAGTTGTCGCGTTGGTTGGAAGTCCTCCAGGACTATCAGTTTACGACTACGTACCGTAAGGGGTTGCGACACACGAATGCCGATTGCTTGTCGCGGTTGTTGCCTTGTGATGAATGCGCGTGTTTGTCGGGATCGGCGCGCTGTAAACCGACGCTTGCGGGGGAGATGGGGGCACTGGCTGCGACAGCGGGCGCACCGATCGGGGATGATTCCACTGCCTCTCAGGGTCGGGACTCGCTGCTCTCGCTGTCGCTCAGCGAATGGGGCCGCCTCCAGATGGCGGACAGCTCGCTGCTAGCATTGCGCCGCAAGGTTGGGGGTCCCGAGGGGGACCAGGAGCGTACCGGCTCCTATGTACTTGAGCAGGGCGTGTTATTGAAATGGGACAGTTTGTCCCGGCGGAACGCACTCGTGGTGCCTTCCGCTGTGAGGGGGAGGGTTGTCTTGGCGGCACACGAACGCCTCTTGCACTTGGGAGTTAACAAGACGCTTGCCCTGCTTCAGCGTGACTATTACTGGCCGGGAATGGGAAGTGATGTGGTGCATATTCTGAAGGGGTGCGTTGAGTGCGCCAGGCGTAAACCACCGGCCGTGGCAGCTAATCCACCGCTGCAATCTATTCAGGTCTCGCGTACCAACGAGCTCGTTGCACTCGATATTTTGGGGCCCTTCCCAGTCACGCCGAGAGGGAATAAATATTTGTTAGTGGGGGTCGAATACTTTACCCGATGGCCTATGGCGTGGCCTCTCGCTAACCAGTCGGCAGCGGCTGTGACGGATGCCTTCGTCCAGGGCTATGTCCTGGACAAGGGGGCTCCCGAACGCCTGCTGACCGACCAAGGTAAAAAATTTTCGAGTAAATTGTTGCAAGAGGTGTGCGATCTGTTGGGTACCAAGAAGGTGCGTACCTCCCCGTACCACCCGCAGACTGACGGGATGGTGGAGAGACTCCACAAAACCTTGACTTCCATGCTGTGCCAGCAGGTGTGCGAGGCACATGTAGATTGGGACCTGCAGGTCCCGGGAGTCCTTGCTGCGTATAGAATGGCCCCCCATGCAGCTACGGGGTTTTCCCCATTCTATTTGATGTACGGTCGGGAAGCTGATCCGCCAATAGAAACGCAACTTGGCCTGTCCGCTCCACGAACTAATTCTAATTTGGCAGAACATATTAAGTTTAATATTCACAAGCTGACAGAGGCGAGGGAGGCCGCGCGGCTTAATTCGCGGGCTCGCCAAATTGCTAATGAACGGTTGCGGGTACGGAAGGTGTCCATGCACGAATGGAAACCAGGTGACAGGGCCTGGCTGCATTGCCCTCAGGCACCCTTGGCTACGTCGCCTAAATTGTTGAGACCGTGGAGGGGACCCGTGGAGGTCGTGCGCGTTGCACGGCCCCAGTGCGTTCAGATAAAGTGGGGAAAGCGCCGTTGGTACGTTCACCCCTCCCGACTGAAACCGTTCTCGCCTCCATATGGCCTCCCCTTGTGTCGTGATGGCCGGGCGTGTGACGTGACCGGCGACCCAGAGGGGGAAATGTCTCTGCCTGATCCACACGTATTTTCGCCTGATCTGCTCCCAGGTGTCTCGGAACTGACAGCTGCCGATCACCGGCGGCCGGATCTCCGCGGCGGGGCCGGCCCTTTCAGGCCCGTTCCGCGCCGTCTGGAGCAGCCGGAACCGCCGGACGGTCGTCAGTGTCCCGCCCCATACGATGGACCAGCCAGACGGACTCGCGCCAGGTCGTGCTACTTTGCATGACCTGCCTCGTGAGGAGTCGGGGCAGTTGGAGCGCCTCGTCACTGCGTGTAGTCGCAGGGACGTGGGGCGCGTTCGTTTCGAATTTGCTCGTATCGTGTTATTGTTGACTTTTCGGGTTCATTGTCAATCTGTACATAGTTATTCTTGTTGTTGTTGTGTTATGTTACGGGGCACACTCGGGGGGTTACGGGGTTTTTTTTTGTTGGTTGTCGTTTTATCGTCGCGGTTGGTTGTTGTTAGCAGCCGGGCCGGCTGCGAGCTATGTGGGAGGGGGTGATGTAGTGGTGATACGCGCTGGGTGTATATGTCGTGTGCCAGCGCGTATGTACGGGTGTGTGTGTGGTGACGCGCGCTGACGGGGAGGAGCAGGCGTCAGTGCGCGGGTGGGGGTAGTGCTGCTGATTGGCTGTGTGCCGGTGACGCGCCCAGAGGGAGTGATCGGGTAGCAGCGCGGTGTGATTGGTCGGGGAGTGGAAACACGCGCTGAGCGGAACCGGATCGTAGGGATAGCGCGTGGGGATTGGGTAACTGAGGAGCGGTGCCGACGTTGAGGTCCGCATCCGCTCCGTCTCCCGGGAAGAAGGGGTATATAAGGTGATGCACAGAGGAGCAGGGGGGAAGTGGAACCATCTAAGAATGAAGACGAAGGTGCAGAGATAGAGCCCGGAGAGGAGAGTAATGGAGAGTAGAGGAGAGTAAGGTATAAGTGTGTAGCCAGCGAGAGAGAACGGTCTACACGAGCTGAGTAATGTATAGTGTGTAGCCAGCGAGAGAGAACGGTCTACACGAGCTGAGTAATGTATAGTGTGTAGCCAGCGAGAGAGAACGGTCTACACGAGCTGAGTAATGTATAGTGTGTAGCCAGCGAGAGAGAACGGTCTACACGAGCTGAGTAATGTATAGTGTGTAGCCAGCGAGAGAGAACGGTCTACACGAGCCGAGTATGCATACGGTGTAGCCAGAGAGAGAGGAAGGTCTACACGAGCCGAGTATGCATACGGTGTAGCCAGAGAGAGAGATGCAAAGTCTACACGAGGCGAGTGGAGAGTGTAGCAGAGGCGCAGAGTCTACACGAGGCGAGAGAGGAGTGTAGCCGAGGCGCGGAGTCTACACGAGGCACAGAGAGCCGGCAGCACAGAATCCAGAGTCAAGAGAAGCGCATTGTGAAGAAGAGAGGCCACGCGTTGTATTGTTACAAGTCAAGATTTAATAAAAGAAGTGTGTTCCCGTCAAGGAGTTTCCTGCCGTCATTTTCCAATACTTCACATGTACCATTTTGTCTATAAGGGTCAAACATTGAATAAGTCATGTTAGGACACAGTGTGTGTTTTGCAAGTAACCTGTACAGATAACTCAGGTGAGACTCATTGTTCTGGTGATACAGGTCAAAGGGTTTTTTTGTGTTTTCAGGAAGCATCTCCCTCTGGAGCAACTCATTGTCTTTGAAATAGGGAGCACACTCGGATCATTCATCAGTTACAGGGCAAACCACTTAAAAGTTACACGTAGAGGAGATACATTCTCAACAACTTGAATTATAATTTTGTATTACGTGTTGACACATTTCGTCTAACTAGGACTAGAAATGCGCCTTACTGATTAACGTCTGGATCTTTGAAGCTATCGGTTGAAGCAAGCCCAGCTGCTGTTGAGACGCTGTGCACCAATAAGGGTCCACAGGTGGCTTGCACTGAATCAATGACGCGCTCCCAGAAGTCTGTGCTAGTTATAGTTTGTGTAAAACATTCCTTTGTTTCGTGGAGAGATCGATAAATGAAAGATGTCGTGTCTGCTGATCTGCTTCATAGCAAGGAGGTAATTTTAAGAGCACATTTGAAATACATTTTTGGTACAGATTTGTATTTGGTTACAAGGCAGAGCACATCTAGTAGATGCATTCTCCACAACAACACTCATGAGAATTTTGCTTGATGTCTTATATGTTTGCGAACTAGGACAAGAAATGGTCCTTGCTGATTAACGTCTGGATGTTGACAACCATGGGGTTGAAGCAAGCCTCACCGCCTGCGGTGCCCCTCAACCATTTACGGCCTTGGGCCAGGAAAGGCACAAAGAAAATTGCACACGAACGACGCATCCACGCAAACTCCCGATTCTCCGTTTTGAAGTTTTAAAATGAAACAACTTTGAATTGTATTATGTTTTGAATTTTATGATTGTATTTCTTCATTAAAAGCTTATATCATTTTACATCGGGAAGACTTAATTGAAAACGACATTTCGTGTGAATTTTCTCTCGTCGTTAAGTAGGTGGCCTTGCCGGGCATTCGGTTCGATGCGGACTTTCACCTGGTTGGGATCGCGGGATTGAGATGAGGCGACACAGAGCTGGCCGTGCCAGAAGACCGCCGTCTGCAGATCGATTCCAACGTGGTCGAACGTCTGTCCCTGCGCCTCCTTCGCTCATGCAGGAGGCGCGTAGGGTTATAGCGCCCCCTGCATGAAAACGACGGAAAGTGCAGCATTCATCACAGATTAATTCTAGGTTTGAAGCTTTCGTGACTGCAAGGATTCATATTCTTAGTTCTTTCTGTAAAGTCACGTAGGTAAAAAATGAAATCAAAATTAAGAATTTTAAGAAAGAACTAAGAATACAGATAGATAAAGTTGTGCGCTTATATAAAAGAGCATCGCCAGTGGGTTTTCAAAGTACCTTCGTGTTGCAGAAATCAATTTCGCGTGAGCCCACCGCATGACAACAATGCTCAGCTGTAGCTCACGTGACTTCTGCCGCGACAATGTCTGGATGTTTTCGCCTGAGGACGACCGCTCGTGTTGCGATCGAAACTTCGTCATTTATTTATTTTACCTACGTGACTTTACCGAAAGAACCAGAGTATGAAAGACGTCTTGTCTGCTGATGTTGTTCATGTCCGTGTACATCGATATCCCACATGGCTTACACTACACACCACACACAATGAAATAAATAGAAACGAGAACGACTTCTGGGGATGGGCAAAGATCGAGGAATCTCTTTCAATGAAGCGAGTTCAGCGAGTTCGATTCAACATCTCTGTCCGTCTGTGTCTCTGTTCGCCTCTGTGTGTCTCTCTGCCTGTGTTTTTTAGTCTCTGTGTATCTTTCTCAGTCTCTGTTCCTCTTGTCTGTGTCTGTCCACCTGGTCTTGTCTGTGTGTGTGTCTATCAGCGTCTATCCAACCGTTGTCAACGATTGTCAGTAGCAGCAGGCGCCCGTTCAACTCCCACGGTTACATGCCACTCAAACTTGCTCCCAACACACAAAGATCGCCCGTATAGCCTGGCACCGGGGGTGAGTGGGGGGGGGGGTACAGACACCTAGCCTGGCACCGTGGTGGTGATTTAACAAGCAGAGAGAGACACAGAGAGAGGGGGGTGAGTGGGGGTGGGTACAGACACCTAGCCTGGCACCGGGGGGGGGGTGAGTGGGGGGAGGTACAGGCACCTAGCCTGGCATCGTGGTGGTGATGATTTAACAAGCAGAGAGAGAGACACAGAGAGAGAGGGGGGTGAGTGGGGGGGGGAGGTACAGACACCTAGCCTGGCACCGGGGGGTGAGTGGGGGGGTACAGACACCTAGCCTGGCACCGCTGGTGATGATTACCTCCCGTGGCCACCAGTCCCTTCGCACTCACAAATGACTCCCCTGTTATTATTCGTAAGTGGGGTATGCGGGGGGGGGGGGGGTGGTGTTCGTAAGTGGGGGTATGCGGGGGGGGGTGGTGTTCGTAAGTGGGGGTATGCGGGGGGGGGGGTGGTGTTCGTAAGTGGGGGTATGCGGGGGGGGTGGTGTTCGTAAGTGGGGGAATGCGGGGGGGGGGGTGGTGTTCGTAAGTGGGGGTATGCGGGGGGGTGGTGTTCGTACGTGGGGGTATGCGGGGGGGGGTGGTGTTCGTAAGTGGGGGTATGCGGGGGGGTGGTGTTCGTAAGTGGGGGTATGCGGGGGGGGTTGTGTTCGTAAGTGGGGGTATGCGGGGGGGTGGTGTTCGTAAGTGGGGGAATGCGGGGGGGTGGTGTTCGTAAGTGGGGGTATGCGGGGGGGGGGGGGTGTTCGTAAGTGGGGGAATGCGGGGGGGTGGTGTTCGTAAGTGGGGGTATGCGGGGGGGGGGGGGTGGTGTTCGTAAGTGGGGGTATGCGGGGGGGTGGTGTTCGTAAGTGGGGGTATGCGGGGTGGTGGTGTTCGTAAGTGGGGGAATGCGGGGGGGTGGTGTTCGTAAGTGGGGGAATGCGGGGGGTGGTGTTCGTAAGTGGGGGAATGCGGGGGGTGGTGTTCGTAAGTGGGGGTATGCCGGGGGTGGTGTTCGTAAGTGGGGGAATGCGGGGGGGGTGGTGTTCGTAAGTGGGGGTATGCGGGGGGGTGGTGTTCGTAAGTGGGGGTATGCGGGGGGGGTGGTTTTCGTAAGTGGGGGTATGCGGGGGGGTGGTGTTCGTAAGTGGGGGTATGAGGGGGGAGAGTGTTCGTAAGTGGGGGTTTGCGGGGGGGGGTGGTGTTCGTAAGTGGGGGACCGCCCACCACCACTAGCGCGATGACGTCACCACACACGGGCGCCCGCCAACCCGAGCGCGATGACGTCACCACGCACGGGGGCGCCCGCCAACCCGAGCGCGATGACGTCACCACACGGGGGCGCCCACCAACCCGAGCGCGATGACGTCATCACGCACGGGGCGCCCCAACCAGCCCCCCCCCCGCCCACGTGACCAGCCCCCCCCGCCCACGTGACCAGCTCCTCCCCATCTGCCCACGTTACCATTCCCTCCCCTACCCCGCCCAAGTGACCAGCCCCCCCCCCGCCCACGTGACCAGCCCCCCCCCCGCCCACGTTACCAGCCCCCCCCCCGCCCACGTAACCAGCCCCTCCCCCCCCGCGCGATGACGTCACCACGCACGGGGGCGCCTATCTACCTGAGCGCGATGACGTCAGCACGCACGGGGGCGCCCACCAAACCGAGCGCGATGACGTCACCACGCACGGCTGCGCCCACCAACCCGAGCGCGATGACGTCACCACGCACGGTTCGCCCACCAAACCGAGCGCGATGACGTCACCACGCACGGGGGCGCCCACCAAACCGAGCGCGATGACGTCAGCACGCACGGGGGCGCCCGCCAACCCGAGCACGATGACGTCAGCACGCACGGGGGCGCCCACGAACCCGAGCGCGATGACGTCACCACGCGCGTGGGCGCCCTAAACAACCCCTCCCCCTCCCCCAGCCCACGTGACCAGCCCCGCCCCTCCCCCAGCCCACGTGACCAGCCCCGCCCCTCCCTCAGCCCACGTGACCAGCCCCGCCCCTCCCCCTCTCCCAGCCCACGTGACCAGCCCCGCCCCTCCCCCAGCCCACGTGACCAGCCCCGCCCCTCCCCCTCCCACAGCCCACGTGACCAGCCCCGCCCCTCCCCCAGCCCACGTGACCAGCCCCGCCCCTCCCCCAGCCCACGTGACCAGCCCCGCCCCCCTCCCCCAGCCCACGTGACCAGCCCCGCCCCTCCCCTCCCCCCTCCCCCAGCCCACGTGACCAGCCCCGCCCCTCCCCCTCCCACAGCCCACGTGACCAGCCCCGCCCCTCCCCCAGCCCACGTGACCAGCCCCGCCCCTCCCCCAGCCCACGTGACCAGCCCCGCCCCCCTCCCCCAGCCCACGTGACCAGCCCCGCCCCTCCCCCTCCCCCAGCCCACGTGCCCAGCCCCGCCTCTCCCCCTCCCCCAGCCCACGTGACCAGCCCCGCCCCCTCCCTCAGCCCACGTGACCAGCCCCGCCCCTCCCCCTCCCCCAGCCCACGTGACCAGCCCCGCCCCTCCCCCAGCCCACGTGACCAGCCCCGCCCCTCTCCCTCCCCCAGCCCACGTGACCAGCCCCTCCCCCAGCCCACGTGACCAGCCCCCCCCCCACCCACGTGACCAGCCCCTCCCCCCACCCACCCACGTGACAAGCCCCCCCCCACCCCCCCCCACGTGACCAGCCCCTCCCCCCCACGTGACCAGCCCCGCCCCTCGCCCAGCCCACGTGACCAGCCCCGCCCCTCCCCCAGCCCACGTGACCAGCCCCGCCCCTCCCCCACCCACGTGGCCAGCCCCCCCACGCTGCTGCGGGTTGGCTGCAATGAAGCCGTGAAGACACCGAACAGTTCCACTGCTACAATTAGCGCGCTGAGGCGCTGCAGTTGCACTATGTGTCCACACGGTGGCGCTGCAGCAACCATGTTAAATTTCGATTTAAAGCTTTCGTGACTGCAGCAGGGATTCATCTTCTTTCTTCTTTCGGTAAAGTCGTCGCGTAGAAGGGAAGTAATAAAATAATATAAATAAAACATAATAAACGTCGTGAGAATTATTTTATTATGTTTTATTTGTATTATTTTATTACTTCCCTTCTACGTGACTTTACCGAAAGAACCAAGAAGAAGCAACCATGTTGGTCAAGTTATTTCAGCGAATTTTCATTTTGCTTTTTGGTTCTTTCGGTAAAGTAACGTAGAAAGGAAATAAATTAAATAATAGAATAGGACGTTTCGATTGCAACACAAGCAATCGTCATCAGATAGAAAACAAACAGTAAATCTTCTTGGTTCTTTCGGTAAAGTCACGTAGAAGGGAAATAATAAAATAATAAAAATTAAACATAATAAAATGCAATTCTCACGACGTTTCCCTGTCCCCAGACGACCTGCTTGTCAGTTTTGATGTGGTTTCCTTATTCACCAAAGTTCCTGTACCTGACACCATCGCAATCATTGAAGACTTGGTTCATCAAAGCCTGAATGCTGGGGTACCCCCCCTGGTGAGACACTGCTTAACCAATACAAACTTCACCTGGAATGGAACTTTCTACAAGAAAACTGAGGGCACCCCAATGGGCTCCCCCCTATCTCCGGTTGTAGCCAACGTCTTCATGGAGAAATTTGAGACTGACGCCATCCAGACTGCCACTCTACGCCCGACCTTGTGGAAGAGGTACGTAGATGCCACTTTTGTCATCTGGCCACATGGCCGGCCTGCTCTAGACCAATTCCTCAACCACATAAATTCCATACACCCAGCCATCACACAGTGTACACACACACAGTGTACACACACACAATGTACACACACAATGTACACAGTGTACACACACACACAGTGTGTACACACAATGTACACACGCAGTGTACACACACACAGTTTACAGACAGTGTGTACAGTGTACACACACAGTGTACACACACACAATGTACACGTGTGTACACACTGTCCATGTGTGTGTACACACAATAATGTCCACATTGTTGAGCCGAGCTCACACACCCAAGGGGTCTCTGTTCAAGGGAGGGAGCAATGGAAAATTAATCTTCATCAACTTAAACTCTAATCCCGCTACGTGACGTCACCACTCAGCATGACCTCATCGGCGTGAAACGCCAGGGGGAGGTGTACCTTGCTAGTGACGTCATGTCACCAAAGATTTCACCCCAACCGGTCTCAAGGGAGCGTGACGTCACCTCTGCCTGGGTCACTTCCGTTATCTGTTCAAGCACTATCCTTATTTGGGCAAAGCCACACCCACTGACTGGCGGCTCATTAACATAATTTATTCGTGAAAGACGTCACGAGTTCGTTGTGACCGGTTCGGCACCCACGGCCCATTCCCTCCACGATTGGGCCAGGCTCATTAACATAATTTATGTAAGTTACAGAGCCGCTCATTGTGGGAAGGGAGTGTCTTGTACCCCACAAGTGACGTCATGCCACCTGCTGCTGCCGCGTGACGTCACGAGGTAACGGAAAGTTGACGCTCCGCGCGGGAACTGAAATCTGAGGTGAGAAATTCTCATCGCGGTTGTGGTTGTTGTTGTTGTGGTGGTTGTTGTTATTGTGGTTGTTGTTGTTTACCGAGGTAGAGCCTCGCTTTCTCTCTCGTAGGGATGTCAATTGAGTAGCAGCGAGCATGGAAGCGATGTCCAAGTTGGAACTTTACAACGCGGGGCCTTGCCTCCTGCCCTCGCCTGGTCGCGTTCGCTTCAATTCTCTCGCTTAGTTGAGCAATTTCGATTTAAAGCTTTCGTGACTGCAGTGATTCATCTTCTTGGTTCTTTCGGTGAAGTCACGTAGAATAGAAATAAAACAATAAAACTATACAATTTAATTATGTTTTATATCACGTAGAATGGAAATAATAAAATAATATTCCCTTTTATTTTTATTATTTCCATTCTAAGTGACTTTCCCGAAAGAACCAAGAAGATAGTTGAGCAACCTGTGGAAGAACGCGATCAGCCAGGCGAAGCGTTAGTTCTAGGTGAAGTCACCATGTAGGTAAGAAATGAATACAAATTCATAAAAGTAAAAATAGAAATAAAATAAAAATCACGACGTTTCGGAGGCAACACAAGTTTATAATGTAGACTGTAGCCTGGTTATTAAGCTGGGTGAGTGTACTGGCAGTCTATAATGTAGACTGTAGCCTGGTTATTAAGCTGGGTGAGTGTACTGGCAGTCTATAATGTAGACTATAATTTGCTGCATCAAGTGAGGCGTGATTTATTATAATTTTATTATTTTATTTCTATTTTTACTTTTATTAATTTTAATTTCATTTTTTACCTACGTGGTGACTTTACCGAAAAAACCTAAGAGTACGTGAGTTGGTGTGTTGACCGACTCTCTGTGTTGCATTACATGAAGTGTCTCTCTCTCTCTGTGCAGTCACCAAACCTCCAAGTCTCTCATTGACACAAGGCCGTCATTATAACATGTTATAATAAGTATAATATTATGTTAAAATATATAATAATTATAATGTTATAATAAGTATAATATGTTATAATAATTATAATAATATATATGTATTATAATGTTGTAATAAGTATAATATGTCATAATTATAATGTTATAATGTGTTATAATAAGTATAATAATCAAATATGCCCCCCAATATGTTTCTGTAAAAATATTTGTAAATAAAAATTGCGATGCTCTGTTAATAAAGACAACAATTTGCTAAACCTTGGCCACGAAATCTGGACTTGTCTTTATATAACAATGCATAGATTCCTGTTTATAGGATTGCGTTGTACTTTATGAATCCCTAATCTCTGCCATTACATACTATGAAACAAGAAAGGTTAAAAAGAAAAAAACAGAGCAATGTATTACAATACACTATTAGACATTATTGTATCAAATAAAACAAAGTCCATCCCATGTGTTAGTGAACTTTTAAAAATATTTTAGGGAGGAAATGGCAGGAAAATAGTTTTCAAATTTAGATATTTTTCTGGGGGGGGGGGACCCCAGACCCGTGGAAGATTTGGTCCCCCCCAATGTTGACTCCATGGCTACGGCCTTGCATTGACGTGCTAGTTTCTCTACCCCCCCCCCCCTCTCTATTTAAGGCCTCAACACAGAGGCGTTGTTTCTCTGTGTGCCTATGTGTGTCTCTCTCTGTGTCATCTCTCTCTGTGTGTCTATATGTGTGTCTCTCTCTGTGTGTCTCTCTGTCATCTCTCTCTGTGTGTCTATGTGTGTCTCTCTCTGTGTGTCTGTGTGTCTCTCTCTCTGCTTATGTGTCTGTCTATGTGTCTCCGTGTCTCTCTCTCAAATTGAGCAATCTTTGGAAGAACGTTATCAACCAGGTAGGGTGTTGACTGTTATGTTAGCTGACTCTAAGTTTAATAGGTTTTTTTTCTCTTTCATTTGTACCTGATGATGATTGCTTGTGTTGCAGTTGAAACGTCGTATGCTATTATATAATGTATTTATTTATTCTACGTGACTTTACCGAAAGAACCAAAGAGTATCTTGCTTAAGTTTTAATTTCCCTTCACCTGGCTTGCTACTTTGTAACTTGTTTTGTTTTAAATATTCACACAGTTTTTTTTTCATTTTTTACCAGGCCACGCCTGCTTGAGCTGCTATACCGCTCTTGTTTTCAGAAGCGACCTGCCCACAACCACAATAACAAGGTGAGGCACGTCAACAGCGTGGTGGTGTTCACTCTAGACACGTGGCGGTGTTCACTCTAGACACGTGGCGGTGTTCACTCTGGACACGTGGCGGTGTTCACTCTAGACACGTGACGGTGTTCACTCTAGACATGTGGTGGTGTTCACTCTAGACGCGTGGTGGTGTTCACTCTAGATACGTGGCGGTGTTCACTCTAGACGCGTGGCGGTGTTCACTCTAGACAAGTGACGGTGTTCACTCTAGACACGTGACGGTGTTCACTCTAGACACGTGGCGGTGTTCACTCTAGACAAGTGACGGTGTTCACTCTAGACGTGGCGGTGTTCGCTCTAGACGCGTGGCAGTGTTCACTCTAGACACATGGCGGTGTTCACTCTGAACGTGTGGCGGTGTTCACTCTGGACGTGTGGCCATGTTCGCTTTGGACTCGTGCTGGTGTTCACTCTAGACGCGTGGCGGTGTTCACTCTAGACGCGTGGCGGTGTTCACTCTAGACATGTGGCGGTGTTCACTCTAGACGCGTGGCGGTGTTCACTCTAGACGCGTGGCGGTGTTCACTCTCTACATGTGGAGGGGAAACCCGGGGATCGGGAAGGAAATCCACGCGACAACGGGGAGAGAGAGAGACACGTAAACTACAAATATACAGCAGGCGTCAGGGTCGGGATCGAACCCACGACTTCCTGTATGCCAGAACAGGTCGTTAACATCTCACCACAGAGAGACACGCAGCCTCGGCTGTGTTGGTTGATCCTCAATGAATTACTTGGTGGAGTGAGGAAGCATTAATACTGAGCAGGTGAAGGTGGCCAGGCGTGGGTCTGGACACACCACCACCTGTGAACCATGCCAGTGTGTGACAGTGGGGGAGCCAGTGGGGGTGGGGTGGCACGTGCCCCCCCAACGATCCGATAGAAATCCCTAATTTCGATAGGATCATTGGGGTTTATTAGTAACTAGCTTCACTACCCGGCTTCGCCCGGGACTTGGATTCTTGTCTTGGATTAATTTAATATTCCCTCATAATTCAATGAAAAACCCTGAAAAAATTGATGCTTGCAAGAAAGAAGCCGAAACACTTCAATTTACCTAAATCGGATGTTTTCACTCAAGGAAATTCAACCTGAACCCACTGCTACGTCAGGTCGATTTTTGCCACTCGGGAAGGGAATGACGCGGCGTTCGCTTAGACATTTCAGACAGCATAAACTGTGAAAATTTCATGACGCCAGAGCTCAGCGTTGGAGAGTTTTTGCTGCTTCACACAAACAAACAGGTGTAAGTTCTGCTTTATATTTAAGATGGCAGTTGTACCCATTATTTACACAGATTTGTATTGAAACTCCGAGAAGCCAATGACTTAATCGGCCAGGAGCGAAGTGCCACCTAAAATCTCCCGGCACGCTGTGAACAGCTGTAGAAGTACGGTGCGCGAAGAGCCATGTGGTAGGGGGGTAAGCATTGCAGAGCGCTTAGCTCAGGTGTGATGCGGGTTGATGCCACATACGTCATGGTCATTCCCCCCCCCCCCCCCCCCCAAAATACAAAAGTCTATTTTTCTTTCCTGAAGGCATCAACACGTTCAGCGAGCGCGATGACGATCGCACGCGTCGAATGAAAAGCAAGGGACAAGTCCTTTCTTACTAACAACTCCTTTCTCACTAACAACTCCTTACTTAATAACAACTCCTGTAATTTTTCATTGCTGGAGGGGTTTCCCCCCCCTACCTGAAAATCCTGGCTCCACCTCTGAGTGTGTGACAGTGCAAAGTTTGTATTTGCAGTAAAGTATATTAACTCTATTGAGCACAGAGGTTATATCAAAACAGTAGTTTATTTTAGTTTTCCTCTGGAACTCTTTGCAAGAATGGAGTCAGGAAGTGATCACAGCACACACGTGCAGCAGCTGAAGTCGGAACTGCTCATCCCAGCAATCAAGGACATCTGTGCCTGGCATCACACCTCTAAGTTGTGATTGAACATTAATTTATGCATTTGTGCATAACACAAATAGTGTTATTTTCAACACCCTTTGCTATGTCAGCTGAATTTAGCTTTCATAAACATTTATTTAGAAGCCAGACAGCTGAAATTGTGTGCTCTGAGTTTTGGGTTAACGTTCATTTTGAAGATACAAGGGCTTCCAGGCACGTTTATAACCATTTGGCCTCTCATTGTGTGAAATAACAGCCCGTGTGATGAATTTGGGACACTTTTTTTTACTATATCATAAATATATGAATAAGTATAGACGTGTAAGTCACGTGTGACTGTGTATATATGCATTCCTCTGTGCCTCGATACTGATGTGTAGATGGTGTGGATATTCTTTGTTTCTGTCTGCAGCTGTCGCTGCCTCTGCAGAAGTGGTCTGATGGAGCAAAGCCACTCGGCGCGGCTCGGTGCAAAAAGGCAACAATGTGACCGGTGTGCATACAGCACGGATTGTCCTGCACATTTGACACGGCACCAGAGAACTCACACAGGAGAGAAACCCTTCAAGTGCAGTGTGTGTGGGAAGGCGTTTGCACAGTCATCTAATCTTGTAATACACCAGAGAACACACACGGGAGAGAAACCCTTCAAGTGCAGTGTGTGTGGGAAGGCGTTTGCACTATCATCTACTATTGTAACACACCAGAGAATACACACTGGAGAAAAACCCTTCAAGTGCATTGTGTGTGGGAAGGCGTTTGCACAGTCATCTGCTCTTGTAACACACCAGAGAACACACACGGGAGAAAAACCCTTCAAGTGCATTGTGTGTGGGAAGGCGTTTGCACAGTCATCTGCTCTTGTAACACACCAGAGAGCACACATGGGAGAGAAACCCTTCAAGTGCAGTGTGTGTGGGAAAGCGTTTGCACATTCCTCGTCTCTTATAGCACACCAGAGAACACACACGGGAGAGAAACCCTTCAAGTGCATTCCGTGCGGGAAGGCGTTTGCTCAGTCAGCACATCTTCAAAGACACCAGAGAACACACAAGCATCAGAAGATCCACAAGGAGTGGAGTGTGAAATCAGCTTGTGAAAGTCAAAGTGCTGCAATGAGCCCATCCCTCATCAAACAAGAACCGGAAGAAAATCCCAGCTTGGACACTTTTAAAGGTATCGAGGTGAAATATGAAGAGGTGAAGGTGAAACGTGAAGAAGTGATGGTGAAGAGCAAAGAAGTGAAGGTAAAATGTGAAGATAAAGATTCAACTCCGAAATGGGACCTTCGTATCGATGGAGGCAACGTGAAGCAGGAGGAGAATTCTGACTGTGAGGCAGAGCGAGGCGACTCCCAGCAGTTTGTGGAAGTGGAGGTGTGGGTGGACTTCCTCCGAGACAATACAAAGTCAAATGGAGACCCGGGAGATGCGTAAGCCTTTGACCAGTGGTTCTTTACCTGGGTTCGATCGAACCCCAGGGGTTCGGTGAGTCAGTCTCAGGGGTTCGGCGGAGGTTAAGACACACACCTGACTCATGATTGTGCACCAGTAAAACATGTACCTATGTTTTGAATTTGAAAAAATATTTTATTTTTCCAATTAAGAAGGGTTCTGTGAATGCGCATATGAAACTGGTGGGGTTCAGTACCTCCAACAAGGTTAAGAACCACTGCCTTAGACGATGCCGCTCCAATAGATGCACCTTTGTCACAGGCCTCTAATGACAAGAATGTGAAGTTGAACACTCAGTTCCTAGGTTCAACCTGCAGGGTAAGAGCGGCCAGTCTTTGTGGACCTGTGTGATGGGTAGACCTCTAACCAGGAGCGAATGCCAATAAGCTCCCAAGCATTCAATGTTATCAATTGCATTTATATTGTGCTTGCTTAATTGCCTCGGCAATTCGTAGTTTTGTATCGTTTCTCGTCTCAAACACTCGAAGAGCATCCCCAAGTAGCAGCTGCCCCTGTGTGGCACAAGGTGGTGGCCCTGCACCGGCCTGCATGTGGACAAGAGCCTGTCAGTAGGGGGCAATGGTTGATGTGGCATCTCAGTTGTGGAGTTTGTAGGTAATGTTTAGAATTTTTATCAATTTTTACCCAGACACCAGCATGCAATGGCCGACTCGTTTTGAATGGTGCATTAGTATGTTGTACATACACTGTTAAGCAGACGGTGCGTATTTTTTTAAATTAGCTTCTTGTTAATGCAATGTAACCTAATGCAGTATATTTCAGTGCAGTAATTCAATTTTGTTAATATGCCTGTCACTAATTTTGAATGAATACTTGTCTGATTGTGTGCGTACATGTACCATTTTGTCTATAAGGGTCAAACATTGAATAAGTCATGTTAGGACACTGTGTGTTTTGGAAGTAACCTGTACAGATCACTCAGGTGAGACTCATTGTTCTTGTGATATAGGTCAAAGGGTACTTTTGTGTTTTCAGGAAGCATCTCCCTCTGGAGCAACTCATTGTCTTTGAAATAGGGAGCACACTCGGATCATTCATCAGTTACAAGGCAAACCACTTAAAAGTTACACGTAGAGGAGATACATTCTCAACAACACGAATTATAATTTTGTATTACGTGTTGACGTAGATTTTGTCGAATTAGGACGAGAAATGGTCCTTGTCGATTAACGTCGATGTTCACAACCATGGGTTGAAGCAAGCCTGACCGCCTGCGGTGCCCCTCACAACCATTTACGGCCTTGGGCCAGGAAAGTCACAAAAAATTGCACGCGAACGACGCATCCACGCAAGCACCCGATGCTCCGTTTTGAAGTTTTAAAATGAAACAACTTTGAATTGTATTATGTTTTAAATTGTGTTTCTTCAATAAAAGCTTATATCATTTTACATCTGGAAGACTTAATTGAAAACGACATTTCGTGTGAATTTTCTCTCGTCGTTAAGTAGATGGCCTTGCCGGGGATTCGGTTTGATGCGGACTTTCACCTGCTTGGGATTGAGATGAGGCGACACAGAGCTGGCCGTGCGAGAAGACCGCCGTCTGCAGATCGATTCCAACGTGATCGAACATCTGTCCCTGTGCCTCCGTCGTTCATGCAGCGGGCGCGTAGGGTTATAGCGCCCCCTGCATGAAAACGACGGAAAGTGCAGCGTTCATCACAGATGAAGTTGTGTGCTTATATAAAAGAGCATCGCCAGTGGGTTTTCAAAGTACATTCGTCTTACAGAAATCAATTTCGCGTGAGCCCACCGCATGACAACAATGCTCAGCTGTAGCTCACGTGACTTCTGCCGCGACAATGTCTGGATGTTTTCGCCTGAGGACGACCGCTCGTGTTGCGATCGAAACTTTGTCATTTATTTATTATTTTACTTTTTTCTACCTACGTGACTTTACTGAAAGAACCAAAGAGTATGAAAGACGTCTTGTCTGCTGATGTTGTTCATGTCCGTGTACATCGATATCCCACATGGCTTACACTACACACCACACACAATGAAATAAATAGAAACTAGAACGACTTCCGGGGATGGGCAAAGATCGAGGAATCTCTTTCAATGGAGCGAGTTCAGTGTGTTCGATTCAACATCTCTCTGCCTGTCTATGTCGTCTCTGTGTTCCTCTTGTCTGTGTCTGTCCACCTGTCTTGTCTGTGTGTCTGTCTATCAGCGTCTGTCCAACCGCAGTCAACGACTGTCAGTAGCAGCTGGCGAGTGTTCAACTCCCACGGCTACACGCCACTAAAACTTGCTCCCAACGCACAAAGACAAAGATCCTCGTATAGACTGGACAGAATGTCAGCGCAAGTGCTGTTAGCGAGCACCTAAGACAAATACCCCCCGTATAGCCTGGACAAAATGTTGGGGCAAGTACTGTTAGTGAGTACCTAAGACACACACATATCCCCCGTATAGCCTTAACAGTTTCATTAAATTTAATTGGTATAGCCCTGTGAGCCATTCGGCTCTTGAATCGGGTGCAACCGCAACAAATAAAAAACAAAAACATGAACAATAAAACATCTCAAAGTGACTATGCGCAAATAGAAAAATCCAGGGAAAAACTGCAAAGTCTTCCAGAAAAAAGCACCGTACACCAACGCTGTTCAAAAATCCCAGTGGGATGCAAGTCAAACAACAACAAAAACCACAAGACAACTTAGATTAAAGCCATCATTCTAACTCACCAAAATAAAGCCATAAGCAATGTAACAGTGATCATAGGAACTGTGACCGAAAGTTCACAATAAACGACAAACATGAGATGGCGCCGATGATGGCAGCCTCTGCCGGTCGGTGTGCCCTGTTTTGTCTTGTTTTGCTTGATTACCTGTGCCAGTGAAAGAGGCTTGCTGTTCAGTCACACCTGTGCTGGCGAGAGGGGCCTGCTGTTCATCACACCTTTGTTGGGAGAGGCCTGCTGTTCAGCACACTCGTGTCGGTGAGAAGATGGCGCTGATGATAGTAGCCTCAGCCAGTCGGTGCGCCCTGTGTGTCTTGTTTTGTCTGTTAATTCAGTGTTCTGCCAAGATTTTCGGAGTTCTCTGACAAGAGACGAACTTCTAAACATCAGGGAAACAACTCCTGTGGACTTATTTCCCACTTTTCTGCTTCCAGCGGCAGAATTAGTGGGCATTCTAGTCAAAACCGCGCAAGGCTTTACTCAAGCAGCAAAACGCCGCCGAAGGGGTAAACGGCCGGGGGCTCTAGTACGGCTACGCAGACGCGGGATCTGAACAGTGCTTCCGAGCTTTTTCCTCTCCAACGTACGTTCACTATGTAACAAAATGGACGAACTTCAGCTACTGATGGTGAAAAACAGACTTTATTTTATCTTCTATTTTATGCTTCACAGAGACATGGCTGTATGATTTGATCCCAGACACTGCGTTACAACTGGCAGGCTTCCAACTCGTAAGATCGGATCGGGACATAGCACTCTCCGACAAGACGAAAGGCGGTGGTATATGTTTTTACATTAATAGTGGCTGGTGTGTAGATGTCCCAGTGATTCTGCAACATTGTTCTCTATTCCTTGAATCATTTTTTATAAACTGTAAACCTTTCTACTCGCCTCGCGAGTTCGCGTCGCTCATTATGGTCGGAGTATATTTTCCGCCGGGTCCTCAGGTTAAAGAGGCCCAACGCATGCTCGCCGACCAGATTCTGAGTGTGGAGCGAGCAAATCCAGATTCGCTGGTTATCGTACTTGGCGACTTCAACAAAGGCGATCTCAGCCATGAACTCCCCAAATACAGACAATTCATTAAATGCCCTACCAGAGATGGAAACACTGGATCACTGTTACACTACAGTCAGTAGAGCCTACCACGCCGTCCCCAGAGCAGCTCTGGGACACTCTGACCATGTCATGGTCCACCTAATTCCTGCATACAGGCAGAAACTAAAGCTCTGTAAACCTGCTGTGAGGACATCTAAAAAGTGGGCCAGTGAGGCTATAGAGGAATTGCGGGCGTGCTTGGACTGTACTGACTGGGATATGTTCACGACTGCTACCAATAGTCTGGATGAACTCACAGAGGCTGTGACGTCGTACATCAGCTTCTGTGAGGACTGCTGTATTCCAACACGCACCAGGGTGAACTTCAACAACAACAAGACCTGGTTCTCAGCAAAGCTCAGAAGGTTGAGGTTGGAGAAGGAGGAAGCGTTTAGGAGTGGGGATAGAGACAGATTCAAGGAGTTGAAGAACCGGTTTAGCAAGGCGGTGAGAGAGGCTAAACGATTGTACTCAGAGAAACTAAAACACCAGTTCTCTGCTAACGACTCTGCTTCTGTCTGGGGAGGGCTCAGGCAGATCACCAACTACAAGCCCAGAGCCCCCCACACCACTAATGACTCCCGCCTGGCCAACGACCTGAACGAGTTCTACTGCAGATTTCAAAGACAATTGGACTGTCCTGAACTACCCCTTCCAACCCAAGAGGCCCCTATCCCACCCCACACTACAGAGACAACTATCTCCATTCAGGAGGGAGAAGTTAAAAGACTTTTCAAGAGGCAGAACCCACGCAAAGCAGCTGGGCCGGGCTCTGTCTCTCCAGCCACCCTCAGGCACTGCGTGGACCAGCTGTCTCCGGTGTTCACCAACATCTTTACCACCTCCATGGAGACATGCCATGTACCAGCCTGTCTCAAGTCCTCCATCATCATTCCAGTGCCCAAAAAGCCAAGGCCAACAGGATTAAATGATTACAGACCCATCGCCCTTACCTCCGTGGTAATGACATATTTTGAGCGCCTGGTCCTGGCACACATCAAAGCCATCACAGACCCTCTACTGTATTTTTGTATTCTAAGATTGTATATTGCGGGTAATTCACATTTTACATGGTCTACTTATTCATAATTTTACATACTTTAGCCCGTTAGTATTAGTTATACTTTGTAACATCAATATAGTTAGACTGTATATCACTTATTTAAGTTTTTAAGATTCCTACATGTTGAATGTATGCACCTTCCGGCCATAGAAAATTCCGTGTATGTGCAAACTTTCATGGCGATTAAAACCGTTTCTGATTCTGATTTACCAGTGGCAAAATATAGTAATATGTTTTTACCCTTTCAACTGGTACAAAAACTGACACCTTTATACAAGGCATGTTTGCAATAACCACAGCACAAGAAGTCAAAATGCAAACAAAAAGAAACAACTCTGATAATGACCAGATCACGCCAAAAGGCGTCATCTGGTCCAACACCAATGGAGACTAGGCTCTAAGAAAAGCTGTCTCGGGTGTGGACCAATCAACTTCAAGGACAGTGCATATCATTATCAGAGTTGTTTCATTTTGTTTGCATTTTGACTGCTTGTGTTGTGGTTATTGCAAACATGATGCCATGTATAAAGGTGTCAGTTTTTGTACCAGTTGAAAGGGTAAAAACCTATTACGACAAAAACATGTACCACCAAACCTGTAGCGATAGCTGGCTGCATGAGTCACTCCACAACAGCAGGAGCATCAGTAGGAGTATCAATTTTGTTTCAAATGCACCGTTAAAGATCAAAGATAGAGAGCTCTGAAATCAGCTCGTACATGTATGCAGGTGCTCCGTGGATTGTAGCATTGCAAGAAAATGTGATGATGACAGCTTGGAGAGGCCTCCATCCAGCATTGGATTTAATTTTGGTTGATAATGATGATGAACATGAATCTAAAACTAAGCTTTGCCGCCTTAAGACTCGTCTGAGCTGTATCGCCACCTGGTGGCACCATATTACAATTTACTCCAATTCTGGCAATATGTTCAGGAGATACATGAAAATGTCGAGGTCTGTTAGCCAGAAGAGGGCTTCGGGAGAGAGTTGGTGTAGCATTGTTATTCCTTCATTGCAGGAACGAAGACTACAGTGGTTTACTATATGGTTTACTGTATTTACCGGGTAAGGTTGCCCTTTGGGTTTATTGCCGACGCAACTCAACAACATAAGCAAGATAAGCGGGCTTCCTCACTGCTCCGAACGTGAACCAACGCTAACGGACGGCGCAGTAACAAGGATATGCCGTCGCGGCTAGGAACGGAAACGCACCATCCCTGCAGATCATTGCCAAAAACCTCGACTGCCGCTGGGACATTCCAAACAAATACAATCACAGTTGGAATGTTTCTATACAAGCAAACCATCCTGGATTGTTTAAAACTGTTTCCAAAGACCAGCATAAATGTTCCATTTCTCTATTAAATGTTCACCATTCATCTCCTCTGGTTAGTGATGGCAGACTAGCACTATGACACACTGGGTGTGGCAGGACAAAGTTTCAAGCGAGTGTAGCAGAGGGAAAGCCAACTAGTTTCCCTTGCCAAATTAATCTAACCAAAAAACCGCACACAGAGTTGTAATGTTCGGGCCTTTAAAACATTACAAACTGACAAAATACCCAAGAAACACTGAAAACCGAAAAAAATCCTAAAAACATTAAAAAACCCTAAAAAAAACCCAAAAATGGCAAAACCCCCAGTAAAACAAAAAATCTAAACAAATACCCAAAAATTTCGATGTAAAGCTTTCGTGACTGCAGGGATTCAAATTATTGGTTCTTTCGGTAAAGTCACGTAGAAGGGAAATAAATACCCTAAAAACACAAAAACATAAAAAACCAAAAAAATAAAAATAAAAAAATGAAAAAAATTCAACAACCACCAAAAACCGAACAAAAAACCCAAAAACAGAAAAAACTAAAAACAGAAGAAAATACCCCAAAACCAATAAAAAAATTTTTTTACCAAAAAACACTCAAAAAACGAAAAAAACCCCAAAAACATGTAAACCGAAAGAAATACGAAGATATTCTTTCGTTTTTTTCGGTAAAGTCACGTAGGTAAAAAATGTAATAAAGTTAATTAAAAATGAAAACAATTAAATTTAATCACGATGTTTCGAAGACAACACAAGCCAAAGATTTGTCCATGAAGCCATCCAGATATACAAACATAGACACAACTTCAACCGAGAGGATGGTTTTAAATTGAGCAATCATTGAACAGATGTCATCAACCAAGCCAAACTCTAGCTGCCTTATAATTATACAGCCATTTCCATTTCTTCCAGTTGTTTTCTATTCCCAGCTTGATTAGCCCCTTTTTTAACCACGTTAAACCTAAGTTAAACTTTAGCAGCCTTATAGTTTACTGCAGTATACTGCGAGGCAACCATTTTGTCAGCTTAAATACTGCCTCACCTATTTTCCACCACTTACCATCGCCTGTGTAGGGGTGTTAGAGAGAGAGCCCGTTATGCATGGCAGCTTATGGCAAACAAACACAGTGGGCGGGGCTACGTGAGTGCACGGGGAGGTGCTCTCTACGACGTCCGCGCCAGGCACCCCGGGGGGGCCCCACCCCTCAGCGGGGGGTTGGGTATAAAAGGGGATGTATCGGAGGGCTCGGGATTCTTAAGCTAACCAGTGAAGACTGAAGACGTCTTAGCTAGAGCCCTGGACTCCCCTGGTTCGCCGTCCTTATCAGGGCCGAACAGGACCGAGCCAGCGGCGTGGTCCCGAGATCCAGAGCCGGTGCTCTTGTCAGCGCTGGTCTGGGACTCAGGGTACCGGGCCCGACTTACCAGTGTCGGGCCAGATAGCCTCCCCTAGCCCGTTAGAGGAGGACTAGGAGGCAGGCTAGGAAGTAGCTAGCGCGTGTATCCCCAGCTAGCCGGGTGAGGGGGCCGACACCCCCTCTAGTGTTGTATGCCAGAACCGTGCTGTGTGAATAAAACCCGTGTGCCTCCAACTCCGGCGTCCAAGAGTCGTGAACTCTATTACACCTGCACAAGGCGCTCTCTCCGTCCCCCTCATCCCCTGCAGCATCATTAAAGGCGGCTTAACTTAGCCCCCCCCCCCCCCACGGTCCATCCTGGCTCCTCCCCTTAACCAGTATATAATCTCGTGTCTCTTAGAGCCCTCTTCACTTGACACAGCGATTTTGCTGCGACGGTTCCACCTGCAGACGGGAGCTTGTGTTGCCTCCGAAACGTCGTGATTTCATTGATTTTCCTTTTTCACCTACGTGACTTTACCGAAAAAACCAAAGAGTATGGGACCCTTGCAGTCACCAAAACTTCAAATCTAGAAGAAGAGAAGAAAAAGATGCTGAGCGCTGAAGCGTCTCTACCTCTTCTGGAAGATGACATTGCAGACGCGTCTCTACCTCTTCTGGAAGAGGACAGCGCAGACGCGTCTCTACCTCTTCTGGAAGAAGACAGCGCAGACGCGTCTCTACCTCTTCTGGAAGAGGACAGCGCAGAAGCGTCTCTACCTCTTCTGGAAGAGGAAGATCTCCCGAGCTCCCAGCCGGAAGCCGCCACCGCCCCATCGCTCCCCCCCCCTCCACCCGCTCGACGTTCCGCGTCTCTCTCCTCCGTGTGCGCTGAACCCGGCGACAATCGAGCACAGCCATGGCCAAGAACACGATGTCGAACCGCTTCCGCAAGGTGGACGTGGACGAGTACGACGAGAACAAGTTCGTGGACGAGCCCGAGGAGGCGGCCGAGCAGCAGGGCCCCGACGAGGCCGAGGTGGACGCGGCGCTGCGGCAATATCCTTGCTCCTACGCGGCGGCACGTCCAGGCGAGCTCGAGGAGCCGCCGGGGCCTAGTCGGGGGGTCTCGGCTCGCCCGGTCAGCGTCTATCCACTGCTGGCTGAGTGCCTCGCGAGATGTTGAACAACCTCGCCTGACTCGGATACCTTCGTGACTTTACCGACAGAACCAAACTAATCGTAATAACCCGTCGCCTTGTCTGCAGGAAGTTGCAGGTTCCATCCCGACCCTGACGACGCCTGTCCTCCAGTTTGTCCCCTCAGATTTAGACTCAACATCACGCGTTATGAGTATTTGGCTGAATTTCGATTTAAAGCTTTCGTGACTGCAGGGATTCATCTTCTTGGTTTTTTCGGTAAAGTCACGTAGAAGGGAAGTAATAAAATAATAAACATAATTATTTTATGTTTTATTTTTATTATTTTATTACTTCCCTTCTACGTGACTTTACCGAAAAAACCAAGAAGAGGAGTATTTGGCTGCTATACATTCCCACACGATGCTAATGCGCCACTTTGTTGAGCTATCATTAGTGCTGGGTCGCCCCCAGCTAAATATCTCAGCGGGGCCTTCCCTGGTAAAACATCGAGTGTTGTCTAACTGTAGGGTTGGGGTCGGGGTCATGTCGCTCCATCTCTGCGTTGGACCCCCTCTCTGTGTGGGGTCCTCTCCGTCACCGCCAGGCGTGACCCCCTCTCGGTGTGGGGTCCTCTTCCTGTCTCCCGGTGACATTCTCACCACGCAGCCTCCCTCAGCTCCTCGGTCGTCACGGCATAGCCACTGCTGAATACATATCGACATGAAGTGTTGTTAAACTTGTGTGTATGTGCTGTGTGTGTGTATGTGCTGTGTGTGTGCGCTGTGTGTGCGCTGTGTGTGTGCTGTGTATGTGCTGTGGGCTGTGTATGTGCGTGTGTGTGCTGTGCGTGTGTATGTGCTGTGTGTGTGTATGTGCTGTGTGTGTATGTGCTGTGTGTGTATGTGCTGTGTGTGTATGTGCTGTGTGTGTGTATGTGCTGTGTGTGTGCGCTGTGTGTGTGCTGTGTATGTGCTGTGTGCTGTGGGCTGTGTATGTGCGTGTGTGTGCTGTGCGTGTGTATGTGGTGTGTGTATGTGCTGTGTATGTATGTGCTGTGTGTGTATGTGCTGTGTGTGTATGTGCTGTGCGTGTTCTCTGCTCCGTGTGTGGGGAGCGTAGAGCGGTTAGCGCGCTGCGCTACAAACCTGGCGACCCGAGTTCGATTCGCGCTCACGGCCACCAACACCAGTGACGATTATCTGAATCGGTTCTGGGCCTTCCCAAGGTCGACTGGGCCTCAATGAGTTCCTGGCGTGGGGTGGAGTAAACATCGCCACTGGGGAGACAAAGGCGGCCAAGCGTGGTTCTGGCCACCCACTCCCTTGTGCGCCGTGGCGGCCTTCATCGGTGCTACTCGCGAACGGCACTTGCCCCTACAGTCTGTTCAGGCTATACGGGATGGGTTGGGGTAAAGGGTTTTGTTTGGGTTGGGATTATGGCGAGGATTAGGGTCAGGTGAAGCTTCGGCTAGGGTTTGGTGAAGGTTAGGGTGAGGGTTTGGTTGTGGTAAGGGTTAGCGTTAGGTTTTGTTGATGTAGGGTGTTGGTTGATGAGATGATTGGGTGAATTGCAGCCGGGTTCTGCTTGTGAATTCAGGGCGGACAAGGCAGAGACCTCCGCACCTTTACCCAGACCACCGACCTTGCTAGAGCTGACGAAACACGAGGGGATGGCAGAAGTTGGGTTATAACGGGAAACTCACAATAAAATAATAAAATAAAAACCCAACTCAAACCCGCTGCCTTTGCGACTTCCTCATTACCACGCCCCTCGGGCTGTGTTGCACCACGCCATTGCCGAACGGTGCTAACCGGTAACCACTTTCTGAATCGATTACCATCTCGATTGTGACAACTGTGGACGGTGACGCTAGTCTCTTTTCGAAAAACATTCCAGGTCTCTTAGATGTCCACTGTGAAACAAGACGGCGCGTGTTCATGGTTAACACACCTGCAGTAATAGGCACGTGTGTATGTTGGACTTCTTTCGCACCGTACGTAGCCAACCGTGCTAATCGGAGGTGCGGGGGAAAGGACAACTAAACGCACAGAATAGCAGTTTGTGTATAAAAAGTTTAGCTCTCCCCGACAGGTAATTGAACCCTGGTCTCCCCGCGTGACAGGTTGGAGTACGAACCACGATACTATTGAGGACTCGCTATGATTATTAGGTTCCAACTGCGAACCTCCACGACTAACGTAGACGCTGCCGCTGGGGCTGTGTGGCCACACCCCGTTGTTGATGAGGATGTTGATGTTGACGGTGATGTTGATGTTCACGCTGATGATGATGATGATGTTCACGGTGATGATGTTGATGTTCACGGTGATGTTGATGTTCACGCTGATGTTGATGTTCACGCTGATGTTGATGTTCACGCTGATGTTGATGTTCACGTTGATGATGATGTTCACGCTGATGTTGATGTTCACGGTGATGATGTTGACGCTGATGGTGATGTGATGTCGATGTTCACGCTGATGTCGATGTTCACGCTGATGTCGATGTTCACGCTGATGTCGATGTTCACGCTGATGATGATGTTCACGCTGATGTGATGTTGATGGTGACGGTGATGTGATGTCGATGTTCACGCTGATGTCGATGGTGACGGTGATGTTGATGGTGATGTTGATGTTCACGCTGATGATGATGTTGACGACGTTGATTTCTTGACCCGCGCATCCACGGGAGACATGGTCGCAGCTCTCAAGGCAGCTCTCAAGAACCCTCCTCTCAACTCCAAGAGCCAGAGCGTCAAGGTGCGACTCCCCCTGCCCCCGTGACCCACCAACCCCTGCAGCGTCGTCCTGGTCTCGTGCGTCCGTTTGCCGCCTTTCCTACTGTCGGCCAAACCCGGACGTATTTCTCAGCGTGAGGTCACCGTTTTTGTCTTATTGTTACCAGTTTAAAGGCCCACTGAGCTACGTAGCTCTTTTTGAGAAGCTGCCTGGCCACAAATTATATATCAACGAAAGGAGCTTATCGTGTAGAAGATTTTTGAAGCCAAATACTCTTAAATGCACGTTAATAAATGTGAAGGGAAAAATCGGAGAACCTGCAGAAAATGCCACACAACTGCAGGAAGAACATGCAAAGTCCAAATCTACAACAGGCCTCAGGGTCGAGATTGACCCACGGCCTCCTAGATGCAAGGTCGTTAACATCTCGCCACCGTGGCCTCTGTCCACGCTGTGCAGTATCCTGCGATAATCAACGCGGTGCCACCAGATCTCGTTTACAAATCAGTTCCTGCCAGCCAACATGGGCACCTATTACCAGATTGTCTGGGTCAGACCGGGGCCGATGGCAACCCTAGTGGCGTGTGGCGGGTTACGGTGCATCTGTGTGGTCAGCAGTGTGGTGTGGTATGCTCTATATATATAATTTATGTTTCGGCATACGGAGCCAACTGTGCGTATCGTCTCATAGTCGATATTTAGGTGAGGCCAAGGAATTGTTCTGACCAAAGGTGTTGTTAAAAGGTTCGGTTCCCGAGAAGTATCCGTAACCTGATTTTTCCATATGTCGGAAACTGAACAATTTCCCCCCACCGTTTTCTCTCATTGCTGTATCACCCCGTCATCCGTTTTCTATTGCTACCTGTTTCGTATCGCTGTGCATACGCTCTGCACTTCCTATGATGCTTTCATTTCATCGAATATCTACACTACCCATTATTTAACTAACGGAACATATAATGTCTCCAATTGTGGTTATTATTAAGATGCATTGTTAACAGAAAGCAGTCGGTTCCAAGTGTTTACCGCACATTCGGCTCAGCCGAGACTTCACATATACACACTTACACATAAGTGTATGTAGGGTCGTCAACATACACACACACAACACAGATACACATAGTGCATACTGTAGAGTAAGTAACTCATTAAATTTACTTAAAATGAAAACTAGCAATAGAAACATGGGAAAAAGATAGTTCTAAGCATAGAAAACTAAACAATTACGTAATGCTAACATGACAACGCTACAAACATATCTACCTTAATCTGAGAGAAGCTCTGTGAATGTGGCGTTTTGGTGTTTATCCGCAACCTCACCGCTCTACACTATTTGTGCTCACATAACTAATGCAAACATTTCCGCATCTTAATTTGTATGATTTATGGGAGCATTTCTGCAAAGTCGTATTTGCGTAACCCTGTAATTGCTAATTTGATTGTGAGGATTGTTCAGTTTAGCGGAGAGCTCAATAATAATCTAATCACTGTTAAACGCTTGTACAGGTGACAGTTTGATTTGTTTGGCTGTGTGTGGTATATCCCGGTGTGCCGTGTGGTATATCCCGGTGTGCCGCAGGGTGTCACGGTGTGCCGTGTCACCGTGTCTCTGCATGTGTGTGAGAAGCGAGCGGAGGGCACGGTGTGTCACGGTGTGTGCATCACCATACGGCGTGTCACCGTATCTCTGTGCGTGGTGAGCTAGGGCGAGCGGAGGTCATGGTGTGTATCACCTTGTGTGTCACTGTCATGGTGTGTGTCTCACCGCGCACCGTGTCACACCCTATCTCCGTGCATGGTCTACCAGGAGCGAGCGGAGGTTACTGTGCTGAAGGTTCTGACCGCGTTCAAGGCGGCCGACATGGAGCGTGGCGTGCGCTCGCTGGACCAGGGCAGCGTTGACCTGCTCATGCAGTACGTCTACAAGGGCTTCGAGCGACCCTCCGAGAACAGCAGCGCCGTGCTGCTGCAGTGGCACGAGAAGGTTCGTCGCGGCGCGTGTTGTGGGTGCGTCACCCCGTCGTGCGCCGTGCCGGCCTTCATAGGTGCTACTCGCTAACAGCACTTGCCCCAACAGTCTGTCAAGACTATATGGGGGATATTTGCGTGCCTGTATTTGCATGGGGAGCGGTAGTGTAGTGGTGGTTGGCGCATTGCGTTATGAGACTTGTGGCCCAAGTTCGATTCCCGGTCACACCGATTCTGGGCCTCCCCTTGGTCAACTCGATCTGAAATGAGTGCCTGGTGCGGTGTGTAAACGCCGCCACGAGGGCGATAGCGGTGGCCAGGCGTGGTGCTGGCCATCCACCGCCTTGTGCCGTTCTGGCCTTCATAGGTGCTACTCGCTAATATCACTTGCCCCAACAGTCTGGTGAGGCTCTACAAGGGATTTTTGTGTGCAGACTCCGGGGTTTCTATTGATGCTGATGCTGTCCCTGTCTCCGCTTGGCAGGTGTTGGCGGTGGGCGGCCTGGGCTGTGTAGTTCGCGTGCTCACTGCCCGCAAGATGGTGTGAGGGGCAACACAACCGTGGGCTCACCAACCAACGCCGCTCATCGACCCCACTTCAAGTTTACCGCCATCATCACCCGTCGCCAACGCTCACATCACCGATGCTCAACGCAAACACCACCGCCCCATACCGCTCGCTACCAAGTCCACCACCACAGATTTCTACGATCGACGCTCACCCCTTACCGCCACCGCTCACCGTCACCCTCGGCATTCCCCTCCCCGGGATTTGTTTGAATGTTTTTGTATGGCGAGCCGAGGGCTGCTGCTGTGCCACGGTGCAGCACACCAGTCGCAATAAATCCGCTTCTCCCCTCCCTGGTATCCACCCCAAGTTGCGGCCTTTATAGAACCTGCTGATCCCTCTCAATAGACCCACTCGGTCGTCATGGCACTGAATGTGCTCTGGAAGTCGGGCTGCTTTCAGTTCACGGACGTGTGCAACCCTCTAGTCACGCCACTGCTGGATGAGTGCCTCCCCATGGGGATTGTTTTACCGTGCTTGCCATGCTGGATGAAGGCAGGACACAGACGTTTCAGTGTAGTAAAGTACAATGGGTTATTCTGCATCTGCCCTCTGCTGATAATATAGCCCCGAAGCAGCCTATAACACCTGTGTTATGCATGGGGGTTGCCCATACAAAGTAATATCCAGCCCTGCTTGGCTTGTGAGCTCAGGCCATTCCAGCGAAATGGGCTGTAGGTTTAAGTAATAATATTGCCACTTGCCCAGGAAAGCCTCATCGAGTCTCAAGACTCATTTTCAGAAGCACGCTTCCACATTGGCATGATGTGTGGTCCCTCCCATCGCGACGACGAGAGTTTGGCTCCCTCGGGACACGACGCATGAGGATGCAGGAATCCCATCGAGCTGGTGGTACGAGACACGACGCGAGACATGATACCATGTGGTAGCACACACGTGCGAGGGTTGCAGATCTTTTATTCCCAGGGCTTAGAAGCACAGCGGTGATCAGAATAAGTTAGTTTCAGGAGCCGATAGGGAGAGCAAACCAACAAGTAGTTTTTGTTATTCCCCAGAACTGTACCCATAAACACAAAGGTCCCCCATATAGCCTACACAGGCTACTGGGGCAAGTGCCACCGATGGACGGCAAGGCGCACTGAGGGGGTGGTGGCCAGGACCATGCCCAGCCACCTTTGTCTCCCCAATGCTGATGTTTGCACACGGCACCAGGCTCTCAGTTAAGGCTGAGTCGACTTAGGGGAAGCCCAGGATCCGGTGTAGATAATCACCTAAAGTGTCTGCGAGCAGGAATCGAGCCCGGAACGCCAGTTGAGTAGTGCAGTGCGCTAGCCCCTGCACACACATCAACTCACACACAAACTCACACACCAACTCACACGCTCAACCCCCAGTGCTATGTCGCACTCGAGGCAGTCGTCGGCTCTCGCTCGACGGCAGTAACCAGTGTAAGCATGGTGACTGCAGTGTAATCATGGTAATGCTGTCCTTGAGGATGCAGCAGAGGAGAAGAGCTTCTTCGCCGGAGTGCAAAACGCCCCTTGAGCCGCGATCGTCACGTGACGATTCACCCGACGCCAGAGCTAATGGGGTCAACTGGGAGCTTATTGAAGACGTCGCCTGGTCATTAATGGAGCACGTCCGGTACTGGCGCCGTCTTTCCGATTGCCCAAGGCGACCATTGCCAAGGAAGGTGCCACCAACCACCGCTGTGTTTCAGACGCGGCCTGCGGTGATTTGACAGTAACGGGGAGGTGGGTGATGTTGCAGCTGCGTGCCATCTCCATCTCGTCATTTGCGGTGTAATTTTTCGAATTCGTACCATCACGCTGGCATACGACTCGTTTAGAATGACGTCACGGGGGATCTTTCACATCCGCCGTGAAGCAGAAGCCACAGGAGTGACCAGCACGACCTGCCGGATCGGAACCTCTGCAACAAGCGGCAAATGCGCTGCCACTTGGGCCCAGATTTACCCTTTGCGCCACAAGCAGGGTGAACAAAGTCCAGCGTTGCGATTGCTTGACAAAGCGCAACCCGTGCAATCCATTGCACGCAACCGAGTCGCTTGCACGCAGACGTCTCTGAAACTCGTTGTGAAGAGACGGACTCGACTTTGAGCATCGACCGCCTCTCAAACTCGTCCTGCCGAGACGCTGCGGACATCACAGCAGCGAGACGCGTGTGCCGACGGTGATGGAGCCGCGCAACGGTAACCGGTGGCAACGGTAACCGGTGGCAATGGTGATGGAGCCGGGATTCGTCTCGTCGAGCAGTGGAGCTTTCCCGGTGCTCCAGTGGCTCTCAAGCAGCCGCTCTTCGCCTAAACACCACAAACCCCCAGCCCACAGTGTTACCAACTCAGCCACTCGGTGAGCCCCGGTCTCAGACCCATCGGGTTGTAGCTTCACGTGGTGGTGGTGGTAATGATGGTGATGATGGTGGTGATAGTAGTGGTAGTATTGATGGTGGTGGTGATAGAAGTGATGATCAGTTTAACACGTCGGCTTTCGCGACCAATATCCATAATGGTCGTTAGAACCCACCACCAACCGACACAGCCAACTAGTGAGGGTTGTCACGTAAACAGAACGTGCCAATTCGTCACTAGTACAGCACCAGTGTAGTGTATTGTGCATAGTAGTGTAGTGTATAGTGTAGTATACTAGTACAGCACTAGTGTATAGTGTAGTGTATAGTAGTAAAGTGTATAGTAGTGGTGTATAGTGTAGTGTATTGTGTATAGTGTAGCATATAGTATAGTTTATAGTATTGTAGTATACAGTGTAGTGTATAGTGTAATATACAGTGTAGTGTATAGTGTAGTATATAGTGTACAGTAGTGTAGTGTATAGTAATATAGTGTAGTGTATAGTGCAGTACACTAGTACAGCACGCTGGTTGTGTGTTGGAGAGCCAAGCCACAACTGGCTTCATCAGGCGACAGCCAGATTTGTGGAGAAGTATTCTTGTTCCGCGCCTTATATAGAGAGGCGTAGATGTGGTGACCACTCTTCTGCGCTCTTGCAGTTAGACTTCTCCACAAGTCTGGCTGTCGCCTGATGAAGCTGGTTGTAATTACTGGCGAAACGTCGTACTCAGATTGTAAATGTTGTGGCTTGGTTCTCCAACACACCGGTCAGTGCTGTACTAGTATACTCCACTATTCACTACACTATACACTAGTGCTGTACTAGTGACGAATTGGCCACGTTCTGTTTCCGTGACAACCCTTACCAGTTGTCTGTGTCGGGTGGTGGCGGGTTCTAACGACACATTTATATACTTACGCGATCTAACCCCAAAAAAAACCTTATTATAGTAGTGATGATGGTGATATTGGGCAGTAGTAACCATCTTCATCCACTCATTGTCATCGTTGACTCATGAAATAAACACTGTCGACGGAATATATTTTCTCTTAACAAAATCAACACTCCCCGACACTCCCCCACACCACATTCAGGATACCCCTCGCAACGAGCTGTGGCCACCACTCTTGCAGGGTCACGTGCCACCTAGCCCAGTCGAGCAGCAACCCCGAAAATATTCCAGTGTGGAAATCACTCGACACGTTCGACGATGCACGCCCCTCCGCCACCGAGCGACGGTTGATTGCATCTTACGCCGTGGCGCTGTGATGAGCGATAAAAGAAAAAACGGACTTTCAAACTAATCACCGATCGCGCAGCTGAGGGGGCGTTTCACACGACGCTTGCCAATGAATCGACGCGGCAATTCACGTTCGACGAATTGATACTCTTACCGTAGCCGTCGGATTAACCGTGGATTAACCAGACTGACCTCGATTCACGCTCAACAAGCCCATAGATGGGCAGAGACACGCCCCTACGACAGGCAACGCCACCCCTACTTTCTTCCACCCACACGGACCGATTGGTAATCTCGTCGGATGACCGATTCAATTGCGTTACAGCGCCTCTAGTGGCTGCTGCAGCTACAGCTGCTGCAGCTACTGCTGCTGCTGGGGATCCCTTCACACGCGGCACGGAACCGGCGCCGAGCAGATCGATGGTCTCGGCCCCGCGGGGCGCACCGGGTAGATCCGTCGACGCGGCGGTGTCACGTGGCGACTTCTTGATCCCCACCGCCCCCCTGACTTCACCACCACCACCGGTTGTCTCGACGTTCCCGGCCATCGCCACGATCCGCCAGATGGTGCGGGAGGTGGCCATCGCCAGTGGCGACGAGTCGACCGTGGGGCGACCGTGCCAACTTGGTGGGCGCCTCCGATGAGCAAGGTTGGCTACGTATGGTGCGAAAGAAGTTCAACGTAATGTACGTGCGTACAATGGAATGGAGTAACAGATTTTTCTCTAGACAATCATAGCGGTCAGTCACTCACTCGGTCACTCACTCAGTCACTACAATCATTTGGTGATCCTGCATTGGCAGTGGTGCACAAGTAACCAAAATAACACTGCAGGATTAAAAGAAAATATATAATGGACGACGTTTCGGGCCATGGCCTTTCTTCATGGCACATAAACAGAGAAGCCAAAGAGAAAGAGTGGATAAGCGTTGGACAGTGCAGTTTACACCCCGAGGCCTGATGAGAATTACTTATTTTTAACGCACACATCTTTTCATGCTATGAGAAAGGGCCATTGACCGAAATGTCGCCTATTACATATTTTTCCTTTTAAGGCCACACACACACCAGTGTTATTGATGTGGCGAGTCAACCACTCAGCCAGTCAATCTCACCCAGCCACGCGTCACACCCGGCCACGTTGCCACACACTGCCACATATCACACCCGGCCACACGTCGCACTTGGCAGGGCCAGATGGAGTCGGACACCCCACCTCTCTGCTGCATGGGCTGCCGCTGCTGCCGCTGCTGCTACAGCTGCAGTGGAGTGGTTGGTTGGTGTCGAGGACGCTACGGCCGTTTGCCAGTAAAGCGCAATCGTGGGGAGCCAGCATCATCATCATCATCATCGTGGCCGGGTGCGACGCGTGGCGCTGCTGGCGCCACCGTGCGGCCCTCTGCAGGGGAGCTTTGGCGCCCCGTGGCGATGCGCTACAACCAACGACGACAACCTGATCTGGGGTGGGAATGGGGCGGGGCAGCCCATGTCCCAGAATTCCTTGCGGCGGGGGCAGGAAGTGACCTGCGCGAGTCCGTTCCGTGGTTCCACCTCCACATCCGCGAGCCAACCCCACAGCGGAATTTTGTTTTTAAATACTACAGCGAGGAATGCTCTCTCTCTCCCCGGCATTAGGAGGACGCGGCAGCCACGCAAAAGCAGAGCGCAGGCCGTCACTGCCAGGGCAGGCCGCTGCCGGTGATGGAGGGGCGCACAGCGCCCTGCGGGGCTGGCCGCGTTCCAAACCACGACATCTGGGGATGTGTGGGGGGGCAAAGAGGAGGTAAGTGACCATGTGACTCAGAGATCAAAGCACAGACAACCTGGGTTTGAATTCATAGTTGCGGCTGCCCCAGCTGCGATTATACCAGGTTCTCATGTGGTAAGATGGTCTCAGCCCAGTCATGGGAATTCAGACTCGCATAGACACCCACAGACTCACAAAGACCAATAGGCTCACATAGATACACCTAAACAGATGTAGTGACATAGAATCGGTCACTTAGCAGCATAGCGCTGGCTGCTGGCAGGGAAGGGGATCTGCAGCTACATCAGCGCTGACTGACAGCAGGTCACGTGACAGACCAGAGAGGGATGTAGTGGAAAGGTTTATGGAAGGGGCACCTCAAGAACCTGCTGGTAGGTTCCAGAAGGGGGCCGCGGGAGGGGACCTCGGGGCTGTCGTGTGGAGCAGGATCCCAGCCAGGCGGTCTGCCAGCTGTCCTGACTGGGAGCCGCAGCTACCCAGTGTCAACTGTTAAGGCCGTCTAATACAGAGTGCCTCCGACTCTTAGTGTCTCTGAGTCAGTCACTACACAGAGACCCAGATTGACCGAGTTGTGATTAAGTGCAGTGAATCACTCTGGAATAAGGTTGGCGGAGTATAGCTCGGAGTGAGGGGAGAGCGCCGAGGGTCGTGGGATGAGGAGAGAGTGGCGATCGTTGCCGATGGTGTTGGCAGTGAGCGGTAGTGGTGGCAAGCGGTGGCAGTGATGTTGATGGTGATAGTGATTCCAAGCGGTGGTCACACCTTGTACTCCAGCGTCTCCTTCAAGAGGCGCTCCTCCTCAGAGGAGAGGTGCAGCAGTACGGAGATGGCCCGAACGAGGTGGAACGCCTACACAAGACAAAGACCCCCCCCCATACTCTTACACAAGCGCACAACTTTATCTATCTGTGATTGACACTGCACTTTCCATCGTTTTCATGCAGGCAGCGCTGCAAACCTCCACGCGCCCCCTGCATGAATGACGGAGGCGCAGGGACAGACGCTCGATGACGTGGGAATCGATCTGCAGACGGCGGTCTTCTCGCACGGCCAGCAGCTCCGTGTCGCCTCATCTCGATCCCGCAATCCCAAACGGGTGACAGTCCACATCGAACCGAACCCCCGACAAGGCCATCGACTTAACGACGAGAGAAAATTCACACGAAATGTCCTTTTCAATGAAGTCTTCCAGATGTAAAATGATATAAGCTTTAAATGAAGAAATACAATTATCTAATTCAAAACATAATACAATTCAAAGATGTTTAGTTTTAAAACTTCAAAACGGAGCATGGGGTGCTTTCGTGAATGCGTCGTTCGTGTCCAACTTTTTGAGCGACTCGCCTGGCCGAAGGCCGTCAATGTGTCGCCTTGAACAGCAGACTGTTGGGGCAAGAGCCGTTAGCGACCAGCACCTACGAAGACACGAGGTGGGTGGCCAGCACCACACCCCTTTGTCTCCCAAGTGTCGAGGTTAGGACGTCACAACGTTTAAGGCTGAGTCGACCTCGGAGATGCCCAGGACTGGTTAAGATATTCTCCAGTTATTGGTTATGGGTTGCATGGTTGCGGGTGGTTGCATGATCAGTTGCATGGTTTCACGATCGGTAGTCCGGTTGCTGCGTGGGTAGTCGTAGTAAGGTAGTAGTAAGGTAGTAGTAGTAAGGTAGTAGTAGTAAGGTAGTAAGGTAGTAGTAGTAAGGTAGTAAGGTAGTAGTAGTAAGGTAGTAGTAGTAAGGTAGTAGTAGTAAGGTAGTAGTAGTAAGGTAGTAGTAGTAAGGTAGTAGTAGTAAGGTAGTAGTAGTAAGGTAGTAAGGTAGTAGTAGTAAGGTAGTAGTAGTAAGGTAGTAGTAGTAAGGTAGTCGGGTTGCTGCGTGCTGGTTGCCCATACCTCCGCCTCACGAGCCGACACGAACTTGAGCACCACGTGCTTCAGGTACTGCAGGTTGACGCGCGGCGGCTCGCCGGCAACGCCCGTCACGTACGGCCCAAACACCGCCCCTCCGCCCCCCCTCAACCAATCCGGAGGCTCGTGGGGGGCCATCGAGGAGTGGGAGGCCCCAAACGGTCGCTCCCTTCCATCCACCGCTCCGGCCGCCGCATTCCCAGAATCGGACCCCTCCACTCTCAGGCGCTGGTGAGGTGGGGGGGGGTGGGTTGTGGGGGGTAGTGGCAATAGAGGGGAGAGGAGAGAGTTGAGGGGCAGAGATGATGTGAGGCTTCATCATCATCAACCATGATCTGTCTACTGCTGGGTGAAGGCCTCCCTCCACAAGCCATAATATAAACTAAACATGTTTTTAATTTTATGACATTAAGACCCACTGAGCCATATAGCTTCTTTTCAGAAGCAACCTGGCCACAAATGATAGGTCCACGAAGTAGGTTATCATGTGGAAATTTATAGCAGCCAAATACTCTTAAACGCATGTTTCTCAATGTGGAGGGAAAAATTGTAGGACACCAAGATAAATCCACACGATCACCTCCTGCACACCAGGCAAGGCAGATAACATCTCGCCATCGAGATGGCTACGTACGTTTAGTGTGCGGGCAAGCAAGGCTGACCGTGAAATGCAGTGGTCTATTGGGCTCGCGGGATGATAATATACGGTGGGGGTCAGTGGGGTTGCAGGCCAGCGGACGAGCAAGCGAGTGGGATAAAGGACGAGCGAGCGGACAGGCGAGTGGACTTTTAGGATAGTGGACTAGCGCGCAGGTGGACTAGCGGACAAACGGGATGGCGGGATAGTGAGCACACAGTCTAGCGGACTTGCAGGACAGCAAACTAGCAAGCAGAGTCTAGCGGACTAGCGGGATAGCGGACTAGCAGGATAGTGGACTAGCAGGCAGCCTAGTGAGATAGTGAGATAGTGGACTAGCAGGCAGGCTAGTGGGATAGTAAGATAGTGGACTAGCAGGCAGGCTAGTGGGATAGTGGACTAGTAGGCAGGCTAGTGGGATAGTGGACTAGCAGGCAGGCTAGTGGGATAGTGAGATAGTGGACTAGCAGGCAGGCTAGTGGGATAGTGAGATAGTGGACTAGCAGGCAGGCTAGTGGGCTAGTGGACTAGCAGGCAGGCTAGTGGGATAGTGAGATAGTGGACTAGCAGGCAGGCTAGTGGGATAGTGGACTAGCAGGCAGGCTAGTGGGATAGTGGACTAGTGGACTAGCAGGCAGGCTAGTGGACTAGTGGACTAGCAGGCAGGCTAGTGGGATAGTGAGATAGTGGACTAGCAGGCAGGCTAGTGGGCTAGTGGGATAGTGGACTAGCAGGCAGGCTAGTGGGATAGTGGGATAGTGGACTAGCAGGCAGGCTAGTGGGATAGTGGGATAGTGGACTAGCAGGCAGGCTAGTGGGCTAGTGGACTAGCAGGCAGGCTAGTGGACTAGCAGGCAGGCTAGTGGACTAGTGGACTAGCAGGCAGGCTAGTGGGATAGTGAGATAGTGGACTAGCAGGCAGGCTAGTGGACTAGTGGACTAGCAGGCAGGCTAGTGGGATAGTGGACTAGCAGGCAGGCTAGTGGACTAGTGGACTAGCAGGCAGGCTAGTGGGATAGTGGACTAGCAGGCAGGCTAGTGGACTAGTGGACTAGCAGGCAGCCTAGTGGGATAGTGGACTAGCAGGCAGCCTAGTGGGATAGTGGACTAGCAGGCAGCCTAGTGGGATAGTGAGATAGTGGACTAGCAGGCAGTCTAGTGGGATAGTGAGATAGTGGACTAGCAGGCAGGCTAGTGGGATAGTGGGATAGTGGACTAGCAGGCAACCTAGTGGGATAGTGAGATAGTGGACTAGCAGGCAGCCTAGTGGGATAGTGAGATAGTGGACTAGCAGGCAGTCTAGTGGGATAGTGAGATAGTGGACTAGCAGGCAGGCTAGTGGGATAGTGAGATAGTGGACTAGCAGGCAGCCTAGTGGGATAGTGAGATAGTGGACTGGCAGGCAGGCTAGTGGGATAGTGAGATAGTGGACTAGCAGGCAGTCTAGTGGGATAGTGAGATAGTGGACTAGCAGGCAGCCTAGTGGGATAGTGAGATAGTGGACAAGCAGGCAGTCTAGTGGGATAGTGGGATAGTGGACTAGCAGGCAGGCTAGTGGGATAGTGAGATAGTGGACTAGTAGGCAGGCTAGTGGGATAGTGAGATAGTGGACTAGTAGGCAGGCTAGTGGGATAGTGAGATAGTGGACTAGCAGGCAGTCTAGTGGGATAGTGGGATAGTGGACTAGTAGGCAGGCTAGTGGGATAGTGAGATAGTGGACTAGCAGGCAGGCTAGTGGGATAGTGAGATAGTGGACTAGTAGGCAGGCTAGTGGGATAGTGAGATAGTGGACTAGTAGGCAGGCTAGTGGGATAGTGAGATAGTGGACTAGTAGGCAGGCTAGTGGGATAGTGAGATAGTGGACTAGTAGGCAGGCTAGTGGGATAGTGAGATAGTGGACTAGTAGGCAGGCTAGTGGGATAGTGGGATAGTGGACTAGTAGGCAGGCTAGTGGGATAGTGAGATAGTGGACTAGTAGGCAGGCTAGTGGGATAGTGAGATAGTGGACTAGCAGGCAGGCTAGTGGGATAGTGAGATAGTGGACTAGTAGGCAGGCTAGTGGGATAGTGGGATAGTGAACTAGTAGGCAGGCTAGTGGGATAGTGAGATAGTGGACTAGTAGGCAGGCTAGTGGGATAGTGAGATAGTGGACTAGCAGGCAGGCTAGTGGGATAGTGAGATAGTGGACTAGTAGGCAGGCTAGTGGGATAGTGAGATAGTGGACTAGCAGGCAGGCTAGTGGGATAGTGAGATAGTGGACTAGTAGGCAGGCTAGTGGGATAGTGAGATAGTGGACTAGCAGGCAGTCTAGTGGGATAGTGGGATAGTGGACTAGCAGGCAGGCTAGTGGGATAGTGAGATAGTGGACTAGTAGGCAGGCTAGTGGGATAGTGAGATAGTGGACTAGCAGGCAGTCTAGTGGGATAGTGGGATAGTGGACTAGTAGGCAGGCTAGTGGGATAGTGAGATAGTGGACTAGTAGGCAGGCTAGTGGGATAGTGAGATAGTGGACTAGCAGGCAGGCTAGTGGGATAGTGAGATAGTGGACTAGTAGGCAGGCTAGTGGGATAGTGAGATAGTGGACTAGCAGGCAGTCTAGTGGGATAGTGGGATAGTGGACTAGCAGGCAGGCTAGTGGGATAGTGAGATAGTGGACTAGTAGGCAGGCTAGTGGGATAGTGAGATAGTGGACTAGCAGGCAGTCTAGTGGGATAGTGGGATAGTGGACTAGTAGGCAGGCTAGTGGGATAGTGAGATAGTGGACTAGTAGGCAGGCTAGTGGGATAGTGAGATAGTGGACTAGCAGGCAGGCTAGTGGGATAGTGGGATAGTGGACTAGCAGGCAGGCTAGTGGGATAGTGAGATAGTGGACTAGCAGGCAGGCTAGTGGGATAGTGGGATAGTGGACTAGCAGGCAGGCTAGTGGGATAGTGGGATAGTGGACTAGCAGGCAGGCTAGTGGGATAGTGGACTAGCAGGCAGGCTAGTGGGATAGTGAGATAGTGGACTAGCAGGCAGGCTAGTGGGATAGTGGGATAGTGGACTAGTAGGCAGGCTAGTGGGATAGTGGGATAGTGGACTAGCAGGCAGGCTAGTTGGATAGTGAGATAGTGGACTAGCAGGCAGGCTAGTGGGATAGTGGGATAGTGGACTAGTAGGCAGGCTAGTGGGATAGTGGACTAGCAGGCAGGCTAGTGGGATAGTGAGATAGTGGACTAGCAGGCAGGCTAGTGGGATAGTGAGATAGTGGACTAGCAGGCAGGCTAGTGGGCTAGTGGACTAGTGGACTAGCAGGCAGGCTAGTGGGATAGTGAGATAGTGGACTAGCAGGCAGGCTAGTGGGATAGTGGACTAGCAGGCAGGCTAGTGGGATAGTGGACTAGTGGACTAGCAGGCAGGCTAGTGGACTAGTGGACTAGCAGGCAGGCTAGTGGGATAGTGAGATAGTGGACTAGCAGGCAGGCTAGTGGGCTAGTGGGATAGTGGACTAGCAGGCAGGCTAGTGGGATAGTGGGATAGTGGACTAGCAGGCAGGCTAGTGGGCTAGTGGACTAGTGGACTAGCAGGCAGGCTAGTGGACTAGCAGGCAGGCTAGTGGGATAGTGAGATAGTGGACTAGCAGGCAGGCTAGTGGACTAGTGGACTAGCAGGCAGGCTAGTGGGATAGTGGACTAGCAGGCAGGCTAGTGGACTAGTGGACTAGCAGGCAGGCTAGTGGGATAGTGGACTAGCAGGCAGCCTAGTGGGATAGTGGACTAGCAGGCAGCCTAGTGGGATAGTGGACTAACAGGCAGGCTAGTGGACTAGTGGACTAGCAGGCAGGCTAGTGGACTAGTGGACTAGCAGGCAGCCTAGTGGGATAGTGGACTAGCAGGCAGCCTAGTGGGATAGTGGACTAGCAGGCAGCCTAGTGGGATAGTGAGATAGTGGACTAGCAGGCAGTCTAGTGGGATAGTGAGATAGTGGACGAGCAGGCAGGCTAGTGGGATAGTGGGATAGTGGACTAGCAGGCAGGCTAGTGGGATAGTGAGATAGTGGACTAGCAGGCAGCCTAGTGGGATAGTGAGATAGTGGACTAGCAGGCAGCCTAGTGGGATAGTGAGATAGTGGACTAGCAGGCAGTCTAGTGGGATAGTGAGATAGTGGACTAGCAGGCAGCCTAGTGGGATAGTGAGATAGTGGACTAGCAGGCAGGCTAGTGGGATAGTGAGATAGTGGACTAGCAGGCAGTCTAGTGGGATAGTGAGATAGTGGACTAGCAGGCAGCCTAGTGGGATAGTGAGATAGTGGACAAGCAGGCAGTCTAGTGGGATAGTGGGATAGTGGACTAGCAGGCAGGCTAGTGGGATAGTGAGATAGTGGACTAGTAGGCAGGCTAGTGGGATAGTGAGATAGTGGACTAGTAGGCAGGCTAGTGGGATAGTGAGATAGTGGACTAGCAGGCAGTCTAGTGGGATAGTGGGATAGTGGACTAGTAGGCAGGCTAGTGGGATAGTGGGATAGTGGACTAGCAGGCAGTCTAGTGGGATAGTGGGATAGTGGACTAGTAGGCAGGCTAGTGGGATAGTGAGATAGTGGACTAGCAGGCAGGCTAGTGGGATAGTGAGATAGTGGACTAGTAGGCAGGCTAGTGGGATAGTGAGATAGTGGACTAGTAGGCAGGCTAGTGGGATAGTGAGATAGTGGACTAGTAGGCAGGCTAGTGGGATAGTGAGATAGTGGACTAGTAGGCAGGCTAGTGGGATAGTGGGATAGTGGACAAGCAGGCAGGCTAGTGGGATAGTGAGATAGTGGACTAGCAGGCAGCCTAGTGGGATAGTGAGATAGTGGACTAGTAGGCAGGCTAGTGGGATAGTGAGATAGTGGACTAGTAGGCAGGCTAGTGGGATAGTGAGATAGTGGACTAGCAGGCAGTCTAGTGGGATAGTGGGATAGTGGACTAGCAGGCAGGCTAGTGGGATAGTGAGATAGTGGACTAGCAGGCAGGCTAGTGGGATAGTGGGATAGTGGACTAGCAGGCAGGCTAGTGGGATAGTGGGATAGTGGACTAGCAGGCAGGCTAGTGGGATAGTGGACTAGCAGGCAGGCTAGTGGGATAGTGAGATAGTGGACTAGCAGGCAGGCTAGTGGGATAGTGGGATAGTGGACTAGTAGGCAGGCTAGTGGGATAGTGGGATAGTGGACTAGCAGGCAGGCTAGTTGGATAGTGAGATAGTGGACTAGCAGGCAGGCTAGTGGGATAGTGGGATAGTGGACTAGTAGGCAGGCTAGTGGGATAGTGGACTAGCAGGCAGGCTAGTGGGATAGTGAGATAGTGGACTAGCAGGCAGGCTAGTGGGATAGTGAGATAGTGGACTAGCAGGCAGGCTAGTGGGCTAGTGGACTAGTGGACTAGCAGGCAGGCTAGTGGGATAGTGAGATAGTGGACTAGCAGGCAGGCTAGTGGGATAGTGGACTAGCAGGCAGGCTAGTGGGATAGTGGACTAGTGGACTAGCAGGCAGGCTAGTGGACTAGTGGACTAGCAGGCAGGCTAGTGGGATAGTGAGATAGTGGACTAGCAGGCAGGCTAGTGGGCTAGTGGGATAGTGGACTAGCAGGCAGGCTAGTGGGATAGTGGGATAGTGGACTAGCAGGCAGGCTAGTGGGCTAGTGGACTAGTGGACTAGCAGGCAGGCTAGTGGACTAGCAGGCAGGCTAGTGGGATAGTGAGATAGTGGACTAGCAGGCAGGCTAGTGGACTAGTGGACTAGCAGGCAGGCTAGTGGGATAGTGGACTAGCAGGCAGGCTAGTGGACTAGTGGACTAGCAGGCAGGCTAGTGGGATAGTGGACTAGCAGGCAGCCTAGTGGGATAGTGGACTAGCAGGCAGCCTAGTGGGATAGTGGACTAACAGGCAGGCTAGTGGACTAGTGGACTAGCAGGCAGGCTAGTGGACTAGTGGACTAGCAGGCAGCCTAGTGGGATAGTGGACTAGCAGGCAGCCTAGTGGGATAGTGGACTAGCAGGCAGCCTAGTGGGATAGTGAGATAGTGGACTAGCAGGCAGTCTAGTGGGATAGTGAGATAGTGGACGAGCAGGCAGGCTAGTGGGATAGTGGGATAGTGGACTAGCAGGCAGGCTAGTGGGATAGTGAGATAGTGGACTAGCAGGCAGCCTAGTGGGATAGTGAGATAGTGGACTAGCAGGCAGCCTAGTGGGATAGTGAGATAGTGGACTAGCAGGCAGTCTAGTGGGATAGTGAGATAGTGGACTAGCAGGCAGCCTAGTGGGATAGTGAGATAGTGGACTAGCAGGCAGGCTAGTGGGATAGTGAGATAGTGGACTAGCAGGCAGTCTAGTGGGATAGTGAGATAGTGGACTAGCAGGCAGCCTAGTGGGATAGTGAGATAGTGGACAAGCAGGCAGTCTAGTGGGATAGTGGGATAGTGGACTAGCAGGCAGGCTAGTGGGATAGTGAGATAGTGGACTAGTAGGCAGGCTAGTGGGATAGTGAGATAGTGGACTAGTAGGCAGGCTAGTGGGATAGTGAGATAGTGGACTAGCAGGCAGTCTAGTGGGATAGTGGGATAGTGGACTAGTAGGCAGGCTAGTGGGATAGTGGGATAGTGGACTAGCAGGCAGTCTAGTGGGATAGTGGGATAGTGGACTAGTAGGCAGGCTAGTGGGATAGTGAGATAGTGGACTAGCAGGCAGGCTAGTGGGATAGTGAGATAGTGGACTAGTAGGCAGGCTAGTGGGATAGTGAGATAGTGGACTAGTAGGCAGGCTAGTGGGATAGTGAGATAGTGGACTAGTAGGCAGGCTAGTGGGATAGTGAGATAGTGGACTAGTAGGCAGGCTAGTGGGATAGTGGGATAGTGGACAAGCAGGCAGGCTAGTGGGATAGTGAGATAGTGGACTAGCAGGCAGCCTAGTGGGATAGTGAGATAGTGGACTAGTAGGCAGGCTAGTGGGATAGTGAGATAGTGGACTAGTAGGCAGGCTAGTGGGATAGTGAGATAGTGGACTAGCAGGCAGTCTAGTGGGATAGTGGACTAGTAGGCAGGCTAGTGGGATAGTGGGATAGTGGACTAGCAGGCAGTCTAGTGGGATAGTGGGATAGTGGACTAGTAGGCAGGCTAGTGGGATAGTGAGATAGTGGACTAGTAGGCAGGCTAGTGGGATAGTGAGATAGTGGACTAGCAGGCAGGCTAGTGGGATAGTGAGATAGTGGACTAGTAGGCAGGCTAGTGGGATAGTGAGATAGTGGACTAGTAGGCAGGCTAGTGGGATAGTGAGATAGTGGACTAGTAGGCAGGCTAGTGGGATAGTGAGATAGTGGACTAGTAGGCAGGCTAGTGGGATAGTGAGATAGTGGACTAGTAGGCAGGCTAGTGGGATAGTGGGATAGTGGACTAGTAGGCAGGCTAGTGGGATAGTGAGATAGTGGACTAGTAGGCAGGCTAGTGGGATAGTGAGATAGTGGACTAGCAGGCAGGCTAGTGGGATAGTGAGATAGTGGACTAGTAGGCAGGCTAGTGGGATAGTGAGATAGTGGACTAGCAGGCAGTCTAGTGGGATAGTGGGATAGTGGACTAGCAGGCAGGCTAGTGGGATAGTGAGATAGTGGACGAGTAGGCAGGCTAGTGGGATAGTGAGATAGTGGACTAGCAGGCAGTTTAGTGGGATAGTGGGATAGTGGACTAGCAGGCAGGCTAGTGGGATAGTGAGATAGTGGACTAGTAGGCAGGCTAGTGGGATAGTGAGATAGTGGACTAGCAGGCAGTCTAGTGGGATAGTGGGATAGTGGACTAGTAGGCAGGCTAGTGGGATAGTGAGATAGTGGACTAGTAGGCAGGCTAGTGGGATAGTGAGATAGTGGACTAGCAGGCAGGCTAGTGGGATAGTGGGATAGTGGTCTAGCAGGCAGGCTAGTGGGATAGTGAGATAGTGGACTAGCAGGCAGGCTAGTGGGATAGTGGGATAGTGGACTAGCAGGCAGGCTAGTGGGATAGTGGGATAGTGGACTAGCAGGCAGGCTAGTGGGATAGTGGGATAGTGGACTAGCAGGCAGGCTAGTGGGATAGTGAGATAGTGGACTAGCAGGCAGGCTAGTGGGATAGTGGGATAGTGGACTAGTAGGCAGGCTAGTGGGATAGTGGGATAGTGGACTAGCAGGCAGGCTAGTTGGATAGTGAGATAGTGGACTAGCAGGCAGGCTAGTGGGATAGTGGGATAGTGGACTAGCAGGCAGGCTAGTGGGATAGTGAGATAGTGGACTAGCAGGCAGGCTAGTGGGATAGTGGGATAGTGGACTAGTAGGCAGGCTAGTGGGATAGTGGGATAGTGGACTAGCAGGCAGGCTAGTTGGATAGTGAGATAGTGGACTAGCAGGCAGGCTAGTGGGATAGTGGGATAGTGGACTAGTAGGCAGGCTAGTGGGATAGTGGGATAGTGGACTAGCAGGCAGGCTAGTGGGATAGTGAGATAGTGGACTAGCAGGCAGGCTAGTGGGATAGTGAGATAGTGGACTAGTAGGCAGGCTAGTGGGATAGTGGGATAGTGGACTAGCAGGCAGGCTAGTGGGATAGTGAGATAGTGGACTAGCAGGCAGACTAGTGGGATAGTGGGATAGTGGACTAGCAGGCAGGCTAGTGGGATAGTGGGATAGTGGACTAGCAGGCAGGCTAGTGGGATAGTGGTATAGTGGACTAGCAGGCAGGCTAGTGGGATAGTGGACTAGCAGGCAGGCTAGTGGGATAGTGGGATAGTGGACTAGCAGGCAGCCTAGTGGGATAGTGAGATAGTGGACTAGCAGGCAGGCTAGTGGGATAGTGAGATAGTGGACTAGCAGGCAGGCTAGTGGGATAGTGAGATAGTGGACTAGCAGGCAGGCTAGTGGGATAGTGAGATAGTGGACTAGCAGGCAGGCTAGTGGGATAGTGGGATAGTGGACTAGCAGGCAGGCTAGTGGGATAGTGGGATAGTGGACTAGCAGGCAGGCTAGTGGGATAGTGGGATAGTGGACTAGCAGGCAGGCTAGTGGGATAGTGGGATAGTGGACTAGTAGGCAGTCTAGTGGGATAGTGGACTAGTAGGCAGTCTATTGGGATAGTGGGATAGTGGACTAGTAGGCAGGCTAGTGGGATAGTGAGATAGTGGACTAGTAGGCAGGCTAGTGGGATAGTGAGATAGTGGACTAGCAGGCAGGCTAGTGGGATAGTGGGATAGTGGACTAGTAGGCAGTCTAGTGGGATAGTGGGATAGTGGACTAGTAGGCAGGCTAGTGGGATAGTGAGATAGTGGACTAGTAGGCAGGCTAGTGGGATAGTGGACTAGTAGGCAGTCTAGTGGGATAGTGGACTAGCAGGCAGGCTAGTGGGATAGTGAGATAGTGGACTAGCAGGCAGGCTAGTGGGATAGTGAGATAGTGGACTAGCAGGCAGGCTAGTGGGCTAGTGGGCTAGTGGACTAGCAGGCAGCCTAGTGGGATAGTGGACTAGCAGGCAGGCTAGTGGGATAGTGGACTAGCAGGCAGGCTAGTGGGATAGTGGACTAGCAGGCAGGCTAGTGGGATAGTGAGATAGTGGACTAGCAGACAGGCTAGTGGGCTAGTGTACTAGTGGACTAGCAGGCAGGCTAGTGGGATAGTGAGATAGTGGACTAGCAGGCAGTCTAGTGGGATAGTGAGATAGTGGACTAGCAGGCAGCCTAGTGGGATAGTGGGCTAGTGGACTAGCAGGCAGGCTAGTGGGCTAGTGGGCTAGTGGACTAGCAGGCAGGCTAGTGGGATAGTGAGATAGTGGACTAGCAGGCAGCCTAGTGGGATAGTGGACTAGCAGGCAGGCTAGTGGGATAGTTGGCTAGTGGACTAGCAGGCAGGCTAGTGGGATAGTGAGATAGTGGACTAGCAGGCAGGCTAGTGGGATAGTGAGATAGTGGACTAGCAGGCAGGCTAGTGGGATAGTGAGATAGTGGACTAGCAGGCAGTCTAGTGGGATAGTGAGATAGTGGACTAGCAGGCAGGCTAGTGGGATAGTGAGATAGTGGACTAGCAGGCAGTCTAGTGGGATAGTGAGATAGTGGACTAGCAGGCAGCCTAGTGGGATAGTGGGCTAGTGGACTAGCAGGCAGGCTAGTGGGATAGTGAGATAGTGGACTAGCAGGCAGGCTAGTGGGCTAGTGGGATAGTGGACTAGCAGGCAGGCTAGTGGGATAGTGGACTAGTGGACTAGCAGGCAGGCTAGTGGGCTAGTGAGATAGTGGACTAGCAGGCAGGCTAGTGGGATAGTGGACTAGTGGACTAGCAGGCAGGCTAGTGGGCTAGTGAGATAGTGGACTAGCAGGCAGGCTAGTGGGATAGTGAGATAGTGGACTAGCAGGCAGGCTAGTGGGATAGTGGACTAGTGGACTAGCAGGCAGGCTAGTGGGATAGTGGACTAGCAGGCAGGCTAGTGGGCTAGTGAGATAGTGGACTAGCAGGCAGGCTAGTGGGATAGTGGACTAGCAGGCAGGCTAGTGGGATAGTGAGATAGTGGACTAGCAGGCAGGCTAGTGGGATAGTGGACTAGTGGACTAGTAGGCAGGTGGGCGCCGTCACTCACCAGCTCTCTCTGCAGAGTCTTCTTGAGCTCCGCCAGGCGCTGCTGCAACTGCTTGATGGTCTGTACGGTGACACCCAGCGTCAGCCAACGACGTGTTACGGCGTGTCGCGCTACGTACAGCATGTCAAGTAGCTTCGTTTAACGTCATTCGACCTCGTGTCTCGGCACGTGACCACGTATCCCGTCACGTGACCACGTATCCCGTCACGTGACCAGGTCCCATCACACGAACTCGTGTCTCGTCACAGAACCCCGTGTCTAGTCACGTGACAATCTTGATTTGAAGCTTTCGTGACTGCAGGAATCCACACTCGTTGGTTCTTTCGGTAAAGTTACGCGACTTTACCGAAAGAACCAAACAGTATAGTCACGTGACCTTTGTGTGGCACCACGTGACCTCATACCCCCAACCCCACCCCCGCTCACCTTGTGCTTCTCCGCCAGTTCCATCCTCAGCGCCGAGTTGGCCCCCTCCTCCTCAGCGGTGCGGGCAACGGCAGCGGCCGTAATTACGGCGGCGCCAGTGGCGCCATCATCGCCACCATCGTCGCTGCCGCCCCCCGGCCCCTCCCGGGTCCCGTTGCGTGCCCCATGTGTTCCCACGGTCCCTGCCTGCGCTGGCTGCGCTGCCTCCCCTTCCTCCACCTCCTCTTCGCTGGCACGCTGCCTCTCCTCCGCCAGCGCCTCGCTGGCGCGCAGCTCTGAGGGCGGCGGCGATAGGGTCAGCGGTGGCGGTGAGGTCAGGGGTCAGGGTTACCGTACCCCTAACCCCTGAGATGGACAGTAGCACTGCTACTGCTTTTACTGCTGCTGCTTCTACTGCTGCTTCTACTGCTGGTGCTTCTACTGCTGGTGCTTCTACTGCTGCTGCTTCTACTGCTGCTGCTATTGCTTCTACTGCTGCTGCTTCTACTGCTGCTGCTACTGCTTCTACTGCTGCTGCTTCTACTGCTGCTGCTTTTACTGCTGCTTCTACTGCTGCTGCTTCTACTGCTGCTTCTACTGCTGCTGCTTCTACTGCTGCTGCTACTTCTTCTACTGCTGCTGCTTCTACTACTGCTGCTGCTTCTACTGCTTCTACTGCTGCATCTACTGCTGCTGCTTCTATTGCTGATTCTACTGGTGCTGCTACATCTACTGCTACTGCTGCTTCTACTGCTGCTGCATCTACTGCTACTGCTGCTTCTACTGCTGCTGCTTCTAATGCTGCTTCTACTGCTGCTTTTACTGCTACTGCTGCTTCTACTGCTACTGCTGCTTCTACTGCTACTGCTGCTTCTACTGCTGCTGCATCTACTGATACTGCTGCTTCTACTTCTAGAGCCACTGTTTCTCCTGCTTCTACTGATGCTGCTAATGCTGCTTCTACTGCTACTACTGCTTCTATTGCTACTTCTGCTACTGCTGCTGCTCATACTGCTGTTGCGTCTCCATCCGTACCTTGCTCGAGCACGTAGCTCCGAGCCTCTGTGGAGGAGCAGCGCTCCCGAGCCTCCGCCAGCCTCCCCTCCGCCAGCGCCAATGCCTCCTGCAGCTCACACAGCTGTGGGGGGGGGGGGGGGGAGGGGGGGCGCAGGGGGGGAGATCAACTACCGCTTGTCCCAAGGAAAGAATCGCTCCTGTCATAGGAATGTGGAATTCCCACCCCACTGCCTCTGCAGGGCTTTAAGCAGGGAGAACAAATGCCTCAATGCTCATTCTAGCAGGAAATCACTTTGCCTTGTTAAAGGCTCAGGGTTAAGGTTTGGGGGTTATTGTTATGGGTTAGCGTTAGGTGTTAAAAGCGTTGGGGATTAGGTTTTGGGGTATGGGGGTTAGGTTAAGGGGTCCGGGGTTAAGAACACGCATTCGAGATTGTGCGTTAAGCTTATAGGATAAAGGGAAGAGGGCCGGGTGTTAGTGTACAGGGTTTGTATATATGTATGTTGAACTTATTTCGCACCGTACGTAGCCAACCGTGCTAATCGGAGGTGTGGGGGAAGGACAACAAACGAAATGCAAAGAGTAGTTTGAAAGAAATACGTTTTTATATCTGGACGATTTAAAAGTGTAAAGCTCCAGTGGTCTGTCGTTTGTGCACCACTACCAAGGCTGCAGCAGCATCACCATGGAAGCATCCCCACACGTGCTGTTCGTGTGACCAGACTTCATCATCATGCCAGTCAGCGCTGGTTGGCAATGGGAGGAGGAGAGGCTCCAAACCGGTCAACAACTGGACTAATGTGCCTAGTTGTTAGCGTCATGCACGAACGTCTGCACCACCACTCCTACCCACTACCCACCATCCCCCCTCTCCCAGCCCCCTGCCCCATTAGGGATTCAACAACACGTTCCTCAGTAGCACATGTGCTATACAGAAGGACCATTGCCCGAAACGTCACCTATTGCAATAGGTGGAAGGCTAGGATTAAAAGGTTATTGTTAGGGCGAAAGATGATGGTTAGGAGAAGGGTGTTTGGGTTATGGCAAAAGGGTTAGTTACGGTCAGTGCTAGCGGTTCGGGTTTAGAGATTAGGGCTAGGAGTTTAGGGTTGGGGGTTAGGGTTGGGGCATTAGGGGTCAGGGTTCAAATACTTGGTGTTACGCTGTAATACAGCAGAAGCCAAGCCGCACGACAGGCCACGTCTGATGCAAGTGTACAAAGACAAAGACCCCCAAATTATCCTTAATAGGCCGTTGAGGTAGCGAGCACCTGTTAAGGACAACACAAGCACATTTCGGGGTAGGTGGCCTACACCACGCCCGGCCGCCTTCGTCTCCCGGGTGGCAATGTTTAAACATCGCACCAGGTGCTCATTTGAGGTTGAATCGACCTAGAGGAGGCCCAGGACCAGTTCAGATAATCATTACTAATGTTGGCCATGAGCAGGAATCGAACTCGAGTCGCCGGGTTCGTAGCGCAGCGCGCTAATCATTGCATTACCGTGTGTATGCACACACACGTGTAAGTACTCGTGTATACCCAGGCAAACGTAGCCATCACACACCTGTTTCTGTAGTGTATCCCCACATCTCCGTGTCATCTCCAGGTCAGAGATCGACTGGGCGAGTGCTGCCCTCTGAGCTGTGAGCTCGGCCTGAAAGAAAACATCGAGTATCACACTCTGTGACGACGAACTCCAAACACAACCGGACCCGGGTCACCGCCACCACACCTGGCCAACACCCCCAGACCTGGCACCACCACACCAAGCCACCACCACCAGACCCGGCCACCACCACACCAAGCCACCACCAGACCCGGCCACCACCAGATCCGGCCACCACCATCAGACCCAACCACCACTACCAAACCCCGGCCACCACCACCACCAGACCCGACCACGACCACCAGACCCGACTACCACCATCACACCCAACCACCACTACCACACCAGACCACCACCAGAATCTGCCACCACCACGACCACCCCTCCTCGTGTCGTCACCTGGGCGCTGTGGAGCTCCTCCTCCAGGGTGCGTGCCGTGGCCTCCTGCTCAGCCACTCGCTCCCTCAGCTCCTCGCCCTCCGCCTGCAGCTGCCCCTGTGCAGCACCATGGGGCGGTGGAAGGATAAGGGGAGTTGGGGGGGTGCAAGGGAGGGGGAGTGACGATTTGGTATAGAGCGACGATGAGAGATTCAGTTTCAAGTGATGTATCCACTCAATTGCTTTGTCTGCGAGTGCCCCCCAGCCCCCACCAGCCTCCTCAGTCCCCCCACCCTCACCGTACCAGGCTGTGCTGGCTGGCCGTGCGGTCGAAGTCGCGCGCCGTCTCCAGCGCCGCGAGCTGCGTGTCCAGCGCCGCCACACGCTCCCCCAGCTGCTGGCGAGACGCCGCCCACTGCTGCTGCAGGCGCCGCCGCTCGGCCTCTCCCTCCGCACGCTGTGGGGGGGGAGGGGCAGGGGGCAGGGGGGAGGGGGTGTTGAGAAGATGGGGGGGGGTGGAAGATCGGAGGACAGGTGAACAGGTGAGGGGGTAGAAGGAAGGGGGGGCGAGGGAGGGATGGGGTCGTGAGACGGGAGTTACGGGGGGGTGAAGAGGAGGTAGGAGGAGATCTCTAATGGAGTGTTCCTGTAGTTGGTAGCGATGAGGTGGGGAGTGACGAGGTGGGGAGTGCTGCAGTGAAGTGTGACGATGCGGGCGGTGACAAGGTGGGTGCTGCTGCAATATGGGAGCCACGATGTGGGTTTGGTTGCAGTAGTGAATGACGAGGTGGGTGCGTCTGCAGTGCGGAGTGCACCGCTTGGTCTCGCTCGCTCTCCCGCGTCGTCGCCACCCTCTGTGCACGCGTCAGCTCCTCCCTGGTGGCGGTGAGATCCTCGCGCAGGCGGCGCAGCTGCACACAGACACAGAGACCCCCTGAAGCCCGCACATGCTGCTGGGGCTCGTGCCGTGAGCGGGGCCAGTGCGGTGCACAAGGGGGTGGTGTGGCTGGCACCCACGCCCGGCCGCCACGATAGCGAGATGTTAACTCTCTTGCCTGTATACAGGAGGTCGTGGGTTCGATCCGAACCCCGATGCCTGCTGTGTATTTGGAGTTTGCGTGTCTCTCTCCATCCCCGTGGTCACGTGCATTTTTCTCCGGGTTCTCCAGTTTTCCCACTCACATTTAAAATCAACGTGCGTCTAGAGTATTTGGCTGCTATAAATTCCACGTCATCAGCCATTTCCTTGAGCCATCATTCGTGCCCAGGTCACTTCTGAAAAAGAGCTAAATAGATCCCCCGAGTAACCTTTAATTTCTGTTGGGGACAAGTAGTGCTATTCGCAAGTAGCACTTATGAAGGCCAGAACGGAAGGGCTGGGTGGCTAGCACCATACCCGTCCACCTTTGTCTCCCCAGCAACGATGCTTACACACGACGCCGGGTACTCATTTGAGGCTCAGTTCACTCAGTAAAAGTCGAGGACCGATTGAGACGATCATTGGCGGTGAGCGGGAATTGAACTCGTGTCGCCGGGTTCGTAGTGCCACGCCGCCACTCACCTCCTCGTCGCGAGCTCGCGTCTTCCCCACGCGCTGCTCCTCCTTCTCCTGCGCCGCTGCCTCCAGCTCCCGCGCACGGTCTCGCAACTCCCTCACCTACACCGCAACCCGACCGCAACCCAACCACGGCAACACCACAATGGCAACGCCACGACGGCAGTGTCACCGCAACCGCAGTGCGTCCCCGGCCTCGCGGCAGCGCGGCGACACGGCCCAGCGGTGGCGCGTTCGCCGCTCATTGCCGAGGTTCGAATCTGGCGGAAATCCCTGGTTAATGCTGCGGTGGCGATGGTATTAACCGTAACAACGCATGCCATCATACGCAAGTGTAGGTCATCGTGTACCGGCGTTAAGGTCCCAAATTTGACAAATTTTTAAATGACCCACAAGATAAAATTGGGATCACACGCACACACACACACACGGCAACATCGCCCGCTGCTACTAGCAGCAGACTCGTGCCCCAGGCTCGCAGGGCCCTGGCTCACAGGCCAGGGGCCAGCGAGTCACCACCGTACAGGGACAGCCACCGCCCTTTCAAAATGTGTTCGGGCGTGGGATGTGAAGAGCCCGAGGTGCCCCAGCGAAATAGAAAAAGTAACACGCCTGACGACGCTGGTTGCCGTAAATTGGTACGTTGACAACCTTACTAATTGGCCGTGTCGGGTGGAGGTGTGTGTACGACATAACACACTAACTCACTCACCCACCTACTCACACAACAAATAAATCACCCACACACCAACTCACTCACCCACCTACTCACACAACAAATAAATGACCCACCCACACACTCCCACCCCACCTGCTCTGGTAAATTATACTTTTAGCCTGGCTCTCAAGCTCTCATTGGGTTAAACATAATACATTTTGAGTTCCTGCAGTCACTTTCGTGACTGCAGGAACTCATATTCTTTGGTTCTTTCGGTAAAGTCACGGAGATAGAAAAATTAAAATTAATAGAGTTAATTATTCACTTTATTTGTATTATTATTTTTCTGTCTACATGACTTTACCGAAAGAACCAAAGAATATAAGCGTAATACACTTGAGACTTGAACACATCATCAATCCATTCTCCAATCAATATCAGCCCCCTCACCCGCCCTCCCCTCTCTCCCCGGCCACCCTCCCCCACCCACCTGCTGCTCCAAGCCGGATGCGGTTGCCGTGGCGACGGCCTGTGACTCGGAGAGGCGAGTGGAGAGCTCCTCCAGGCGCTCCTCCAGCCGTGCCCGCTGGAGTTAACGAATCATCAGCAGTGTCATCATCATCAGCAGCAGTGTCATCATCAGCAGCAGCATCACAACTGTTATCGTCATCAACATCATCAGCGCTGTTATCATTACTACGGTCAGCAAAGTCGTGATCAACAATCATCGTTGTGATTATCATCGCCATCATCGTGTTCGTCGTCAACAACATCATAATCGTTGTCATCGGCTTCATCAGTATCGTCAACGTCGTGATAGAGATGATCCAATATGGGCCCCCGTGGAGGTATCAAGGCCCCTGGTAGAGCTGGTGTGGTCCCCTGGTGGAGCCGGTGTGGTCTCCTAGTGGAGGCGGTGTGGTCTCCTGGTGGAGGCGGTGTGGTCCCCTGGTGGAGGAGTCAGGCAGCCACCTCGAGGAGGAGCTCCTGTGTGTGTTGGTCCATTGTCAGGTCTCCCGCAATCCTCCTCTCCAGCGACGTCGCCTTCTCCGTGAGCCGACCAATCATGGCGCAGTGCTGCTCCGTCTCCCTGGTAGCCTGCGACGTGGCGAGTCGAATCAATGAATCAATCACTCAATCATCAATTAATTTTCAATTCGTTCTCTCGTCTCGTATGAAGCTGTCTCGTTTGTTTCGCTCATCGCTCTTTACCAGGCTGAGAGCGTTATTGCGGTAGCCTCGACACAGAGGCGTTGTTTCTCTGTGTGCCTATGTGTGTGTCTCTCTCTGTGTGTCTCTGTGTTATCTCTCTCTGCTTATGTGTCTGTCTGTGTGTTCCCGTGTCTGTTTTGCCTCTCTCTAGGTTTGTTTTCTCTTTCATTTGTACCTGATGAGGATTGCTTGTGTTGCAATCGAATCGTCATATGCAATTATTTAATTATTATTTTATTCTACGTGACTTTACCGAAAGAACCAAAGAGTGACTCTGATTGACTCTGAACTCAGACCCAGACCCCCATGCACCCCCCACCTGCTGTGCCTGCTGCCCCAGGGACTCTGTCTCCACTCGCAGGGCCTTGTGCTCCTCCTGTAGCTCCTGCAGCGCAAGGCGGGCCTGCACACACAGCCACACAGCCACTCAACGACTCGGCACAACCGCACAACATTACCAAACAACCACTCGTAGCCACACCAACACTTCACATAACCAGACAAGCAATGAACTGCTGAACTAGGCCAACGAAAACACACAAACAACCACACAAATAAACAATCCCTCGTAATCACAAAACCACTACCAACACTACACTACCACCAACACCACCCTCCCCATGACACCATCACCACCACGTTTAGCACCACCTGCACCACCACCACTAGCACCAACACTACCACCACCACGACTTTCACCCCCACCATACTGGTGTGTGTGACGTGTGTGGCGTGTGTGTGACATGTCTGCGTGTGGCATGTGTGTGACGTGTGTGGCGTGTGTGTGGCGTGTGTGTGTGTGTGGCGTGTGGCGTGTGTGTGGCGTGTGGCGTGTGTGTGGCGTGTGGCGTGTGGCGTGTGGCGTGTGGCGTGTGTGTGGCGTGTGTGTGGCGTATGTGTGTGTGTGGCGTGTGTGACGTGTGTGGCGTGTGTGTGGTGTGTGTGGCGTTTGTGTGTGTGGCGTGTGTGTGGCGTGTGGCGTGTGTGTGGCGTGTGGCGTGTGTGTGGCGTGTGGCGTGTGTGCATGCTGGAGAGCGGTGCCACCTGCGCCAGCTCGTGGGAGAGCTGCTGGTTTTGTAGGGAGAGCGCGCTCTCCTGCTGCTCCCCTCGCTGGCGCTCCTCCTCCAGCTCCCGCCGCAGGTACGAGCTACACACAAACATACACACGCCACACGCCGCACACACCACACACACGCCGCACACACCACACACACCACACACACGCCACACGCCACACACACACACACAATAAACATGTCAGACACACAAATCCAGAGCCGTGTTACCGGCATGGTGAGATGGCGGACGCGGGAAGTGAGAGGGGGGATGACATGGGGTGGTGGGCGTTGGGTGTGGGGGTTGTCAGGGGGGAGGTGTGGGCCTCCACTTTGGCAGGGGGGGGGAGTGGGTGGGGGACCCCCACTTGTCGCTCTTGAGTGCGGTGCCGTTGGCCCGGAGCGCTGCCAGCTCCTCTTGCGCCCGCTCGAGCCGAGCCTGGAGGGCGGCGACCTCCTGCCTGGTGCTCGCCACCTCCTCGCCCAGACAGCGGCTCTCCTCCTCCTTGCGCAGCAGCTGACACACAAACACACACACACAAATATCTCCCGTATAGCTGTTACAGGCTGTTGGGGCAAGTGCTGTTGGCAAGTAGCAGCACCTCCGAAGCCCGACACGGGCACACGAGGGGGTGGGTGACCAGCACCACGCCTGGCCTATTCTGTCTCCCGAGTGGTAATGTTTACTACACACGGCACTAGGTACTCATTTGAGTCTGAGTCGACCTAGGGGAGGAGGCCCGGGACCGGTTCAAATAATCATCACTGGTGTTGGCCGTGAGTGCAATCGAACTCGGGATGCTGGATTCGTAGCGCAGCACGTTAACCGCTGCACTACCGCTCCCCATTAACAAAATACACACACATTCAGTCAGATATATGCATGACAATAATTGTTTAATCACTTTAGCGAGTTTTCACTGTACACTAAAGTTCTGTTGATATGATTAACAATAATTAGCGAGACCCCCCTCCCCCATCCCGTGACCGACAAACAGATCGACAAAGAATTGGATGGACAGGGCATACATACAGACAGACAAACAGACGGACAGATGTAGAGACAGATACACGGGACAGATGGACCGATACACAGACGGCCGAACAGTGAATTGCGTGAGTTCGTCCCAGTCTATGTTAAACTAAACTTTTAATTTTTCCAGGTAAGGCCCACCGAGCTATATTGCTTTTTCAGAAGTAACGTGGCCACAAACGAAGTGGCTTTTCATCCCGTGGAAAATTATAGCAGCCAAATACTTAAATGCACGTCGATTCTGAAGGTGGAGGGAAAAACTGGACCCGGATAAAAATCCACGCTGCCATGCGGAGAGAGACACCGCAAACTGAAAATATACAGATGGACGGGCAGACCGACGGAGCTATCGGAGGGCAGGGCCGGGGGTCGGGAGGTTGGTGTCGCACCATGTGCTTGACCTTGGCGGTCTCCTGCTGCTGCAGCTCCGTGAGCTCATCGCGCTCGTCACGCCGCTGGAAGAAGTCAGCGCTGCGCTCCTCAAACTCGGCCAGGCGCAGCGCCAGCTCCCGCCTCTCCTGACACGCCGTGACACAACAACAACAGCAGCAGACGCCGTTTGCCACCAAGTGGCGGTGACGTCACCGCTGGCGCTAGTGCCAGGCTAGGTGCACTTCCAAGGGCACGTGGAGTGTCAAAGGCTCTCGCTGCTGGCAGGTCACGGAACGGACCCAGGTGCCATGGGTTTACTGAGATGGTTGGAAAATGCACCAATTGTGCCCCCCAACTGTGCCAACTCGCTGAAATTCAGCTGCCCGGTGCTCCGCTCGTTGTTGTGAGCATCGCTCCTCTGCCCTCCGTTGATGTTGGAGGGCAACTGCCCTCCAACTGCCCAGTAGCTTCCTTCACGAGCCTCCTACATAAAGGCCGATCTTGACACCGCTGGTACCGGACATCGGCAAGTCCACTCAGCTCCATATCTCACCACCACACCACCATGCCACAATACACCACCATGCCACAATACACCACACAACCCGAGCCATGCCTCACCACAGCGCCGCACACCGTACACACCGTCAGAAACCCAGCATAATCAATATGATACGCATCAATGTGCGAACGCCTCCATCCAGTAGTGGAGTTACCATGGCTGATGATGTTGGATCATTCCGAATGCACCGCACGCACACACACGACACCACACACGTGAATATCACGTGGTGGTGGTTGGACCCATGATGCTCACTCTGAAGGTTTGTGAGTGAGCGAGCTGGAAGGATGTCATGGTGGCACTCACCTTTTCCATCGCCGCAAGCTTCTCCGTCCACTCCTGGGGGACAACAACACATCATCATCAGAATCTTTATTCATCCTGGAAAATCCCATTAGCTATGAAGCTCTTTTTCACAGCTGTCCGATAGTTCACAGATGTGCAGTCCCTTAGATCACTATCACCGTCAACACCATTCAACACAACACAAACGTCATTCTCATTAGTCTCATCATCAACATTACATCCACAACACCATCGCTGTTGTCATCATCACCACTACCATCACCACCATCACCACCACCATCAACAACACTATCACCATCATCACCACCAACATCTGCCATTCACCACTAAATTATTTTACCAGTTAAGGCCCACTGAGCTAAATAACTATTTTCAGAAGCGACCTGATACAAATGAAAGCTCAACGAAATGGCATATCATGTGCAAATTTATAGCAACCAAATACACACATTTCACTGTTACCACCACCATCACCATCATACCACCCCCATCAATGCCATCACCATCATCCCCATCACCGCCATCGTCACCTCCACTATCACGATCATCACCACTGCTGCCACCACTATCACCACCATCATCACCATCACCGTCATTACCACCACTGCTGCCACCACTATCACCACCATCATCACCATCACCGTCATTACCACCACTGCTGCCACCACCATCACCACCATCACCTTGTTGTTCTTCTCGAGAGCAAGAGTAGCGTTCTCCGCCATCTTGGAGCGCTTGGCCTGGTAGGACTCATTCAGCTCCTGCATCTTCCTCATGGAGGCTGCCCAGGATCACGGGGTCACAGGGTCAAGGGGTGGGGGCGAGAGGTCACAACGACAACAATGTTGACAAGGCCGATGGCGATAACGACGGCAATAACGGTGACCATCGTGATGATCACGATGATGCAGACGAGGATGATGATGGATCGTGAGGATGAACTGCTTGTTGTTGTGTTTAGTTTGTTGTCCTTCCCCTGCACCTCCGATTGACACGGCTGGCTACGTACGGTGCCAAAGAAATTCTAAATACATACGAAGATGGATCATGACGATGATGATGATTAGACGGGTGGTGACGACAAAGTGACACGTACAGTCTTGCTGGCGCTCCAGCGCTGCCTCGAGCTTCTCCTTGAGCCGCGCTGTGTTCCTCAGCTGCTCCGCACACTCTGCACATCACCCACATCGCCACCATCACCTACGTTATCACCCACATCGACGTCATCGACATCGCAACTACACCAACATTATCATCACGCCCACATTATCATCATCCGATTAGCACGGTTGGCTATGTACCGTGCAAAAGAAGTTCAACATAAATACACATCAACATCACCACCGTCGACATCACCCATATCACCATTGCCACCTACATCACCATTGCCATCACCATACAAACCATCAATTACCCAGATTGGAAGCCAGGACCTCAGCGGTGCCAGCTGAGCGTCTCTGACCTGTGAGCCGTCCACCCTAACCGTGACGCCGTGACCCCGTGACCGTGTGTCTCACCTCCGAGTTTGGCCTCGAGCTTGCGGATTTGGTCAGTGCGGCGCGACAGCAGAACCAGCAGCTCCTCCCTGGAGGCGCTGCCATCCAGAGACTAAGCGTGGCACACCACACGCAGTGCCCACAGTCACACGCACGGCGCACAAAAACCCCAATAGAGGGGGTCGTGTGGCCAACACCATGCCTGGCCGCCTTTGTCTCTGCGGTGGAAATGTTTACACACTGCACCAGGTACTAATATAAGAGCAAGTCAACTAAGGGGAGATAATACGACAAGTCGTTAAACCCAGGGCCGGTTCAAATATTCGTAACCGATGTTGGTGAGCGTGTGCAGGAATCGAGTTTAGGTGGCTGAGTTGGAGCACGGTGAACTAACCGCTGCGCCACCACTCGCCACACAGCGCAGAGTAAAGACAACAAAGACACACAACAAAGACACAAATCCCCCGTATAGCCAGTGCCGGGTTAAGCTAGTGCAGGGCCTATGTTATATAGGGAAACAATTTTTTTTTATACATGAATATTAAAACACACATTTTTTACTTGAATAGTAAATTAATTGTATTTTTTCATTTGCTATACAGCCAGATAATACGACAAGTCGTTAAACTTAAACACCCAGTCGTTCGTAAAACTTGAAGGCAGTATAGTACTGTAGTAATAGAGCAAGTGCAGAATCACCGAATCGGAATTGATAGCTTGAAAGCATTTAGCGCGGGGCCCTTGAAAGTGCGGGGCCCGTAGCATATGCTACTCCAAAATTAAAAACGATCCCACTAAAAGCCTAACGACGAAAACCAACAGTATCATCACGAGTTCGACTTCCCTAATCGAACCAAGCAAACGTCCCTCTCTAAAACCATCGGCGGCAAGACCTCCCAGACTCTATGGTCTTACCAAAATCCATAAGGAAGGCACCCCGCTACGACCCATTGTGTCGACGATAAACTCTCCTACGTACAAACTAGCCCGTTTTCTATCAGATACTCTGCTCCCTTTCACAGGCAAGACCTCTTCGGCAGTACTCAACTCAACCCAATTAGTCTCTATGGTTAAGGACATGGTACTATCTCCTGATGACATCCTCGTCAGCTTTGATGTAGTATCTTTGTTTACCAAAGTCCCAGTACCGGACACCCTAACAATAATTGAGGACTTAGTCCAACATGGATTGAATTCTGATGCACCTGCGCTGGTTAGGCATTGCCTCACCAACACCTATTTTACCTGGAATGGCACCTTCTACAAACAGAATGAGGGTACCCCTATGGGCTCCCCTTTGTCACCAGTTATAGCCAACATGTTCATGGAAAAGTTTGAATCAGACGCCATCCAGACATCTACCCTGCGTCCTTCCCTGTGGAAGAGGTATGTGGATGACACTTTCGTCATCTGGCCACATGGCCTCCCAGCATTGAACCACTTCTTGGACCACATCAATTCTAGACACCCATCCATCAGATTCACCATGGAAGTGGAGAAAGACGGTAAACTACCATTCTTGGATATTCTGTTTGAGAGGAGGCCTGACGGATCCTTGGGACATTCTGTCTACAGGAAAGCCACCCACACAGATTCCTACTTGAAACCGGATTCCCACCACCACCCATCTCAAAAGAATTCTCTCATCAAAACGCTATACCACAGAGCCCATGGCATTTCTGACAAACACCACCTGACCGGTGAATTAAGACATGTACATCGGGCCCTGAGGATGAACGGATACTCTGACCGTACTATCCGCCAAGCTGTCTCTCCCACCACACAGAAACAGCCACTTGAAACTCCGACCAAAACCATCACGTTACCATACATAGCAGGCGTGACCAAAAAGATCTCCAAAATTCTAAACAAACATAAGATCCAAGTCCGATTCAGTACAGTGCATAAAATCCGTGATCTGATTCCATCTGTGAAGGATGTCGTTCCTGACTTACAGTATCCTGGAGTCTACAAATTGAGTTGCATTTGTGGTGATTGCTACATTGGAGAAACGAAACGTCATGTTTCTGATCGTGTCCGCGAGCACAAGTCAGATCTGAAACACGGCAGAACTGATTCTTCTGCCGTTACCGATCATTGCTACAACTCGGTGGGCTCTCATGAAATTGTCTTTTCCGAGACCAAGGTTCTCTGCAAACCTCCCGGCTACCATCAAAGGTTTGTACACGAAGCCATACAAATATACAAACACAGACATAATTTCAACCGTGATGATGGGTACAAACTTAGTAATCATTGGAAAGATGTTATCAACCACGCAAAAAAGACTTAATTACACTTTTTTGGACCATCTTATCTGACAGGCACTATTTTACTTTTACTTTACTTTACCGAGTGTTAACATCCCCAGTTATTTTTTGGCAGTGCTCTCTTCATTGTTCAGCCAGCATTGGTATAAACGTGGGCATTTTCGTTCTTTTGTCTATCATGTGTATCAGACCTCCCCTCCCCCCTCTCTGTCCATTGTGTTGGCGTGTGCAGCAGCAACCGCGTCCAAGCCGTCGTCCATTGTTTTGGCCCCGCTCCCCCCCTCCCCCTCCCGATGCGTTGTACTTAGCACTCCGTGCTGTCTTTGAGCCCCGCCCCCCTCCCTCCCGATACGTTCCATTCATTGGCTACCACATTCTGATGAGCCCCCCCCTCTCCTCCCCCCTTCAACTTGCTTATAAGGGATTACTTCTTGAATCATTGCCTCACTTGATGCAGCTAATTCGGCTGTGACGGTCCCACCTGATGACGGAGACTTGTGTTGCCTCCGAAACGTCGTGATTTTTGTTTTTATTTTATTTTAATTAATTTTGATGTTTTACCTACGTGACTTTACCGAAAAAACCTAAGAATATGATTCCTTGCAGTCACGAAAGCTTCAAATCTAGAAGCATATGCTACTTTTGCTACTAGGATAATCCGGCACTGTGTATAGCCTTAACAGTCTGTTGGGGCAAGTGTTGTTTGCGAGTAGCACCTATGAAGGCCGACACGGCGCACATGGGGGTGGGTGGCCAGCACCATGCCTGACTGCCTTGGCCTCCCAAGTGGCGATGTGCTCACACCGCACCAGGTACTCATTTGAGGCCGGTACTGGCCGTGAGCAGGAATCGAACTCAGGTCGCCGGGTTCGTAGCGCAGCGCGCTAATCGCTGCACTACCGCTCCCCACACGGCGCAGAGCCACCACACGGACACACACGGACACAGTGGGTGCAGTGCGGTGAGAGTGGCTCTCTCACCGCGTCGTCCCCGGAGTCGGCGCCGGTGGAGGCGAGGGACTCGCGGCTGAGTGTGCGCGGGAGTCGCCCGGCAAGGCCCGGTCCAGGGAGGCCCCGCACGGCCCCTCCTCCCTCCTCCTCCGAAATCTTCTTCTTCAGTTTCGCAAACATCGCCGAGCCCCTCGCCCTGCTCCCCCCTCTCACTGCTCCCCCTCTCACTGCTCCCCCCCCCAATCCCTGTACACGACCATCATATCATCACGCCGCTGCCACCGGCGCCATCATCATCACCGTCTTCGTCATCAACGGGCAGCGCTGGTCAGCTCAGGGTCGCAGTGCTGAGAGGGTTGTTCTGGGGTCGTCACAGACAAAGGTGGGGGTCAGCTGTCAAATGATAAGAGTGAGATCATCATGATCAACATTCAACTTTCATGCCGTTTCACCGACGGATATAGACGTGTGTAATTCCAATTGAGTACTTTTGCGGTGTAATTTTTCGCTTCACATTTGTAAAAGTTTGTCCCGTGCCGCAGGCCGGCATACAATGAATCATCTACCTCGCTTCGAATGAAGTCGGGGCAAGCAGATGGCGAGCATTTTACATCACTAATATCCACCATGGTAATATCCAGGTTGGCCTTCCCGAATTTGAACCGCGACCCTCTGCACCGCTGATCTCCTCTCGCTGCTTCTATGCAGTGAGCTTGGGGTGCCACGGTGGCCAGGAGATGTTAACTACCTCGCCTGGTATGCAGGAGGTCATGGGTCCAATCGAAAACCTGTCGCCTGCTGTATTTTGAAATGTGCGTGTTTTTCTCCCCGTGGTAGCGTGGATTTTTCTCTGGGCACTCTGGCTTTTTCCTCCACATGTAGAATCGAAGTGCATTTCTAGTGGTTGGCTGCTATAAACTTCCACGCGATAAGCCCCTTGTTGAAGCTATCATTTGTGGCCAGGTCTCTTCTGAAAAGAGCTATGTAGCTTAGTGGATCTTACCTGGTAAAATAAAACGTAGTTTAGTTTAGATGCATCTCTATCTGCCTTCCTCCACCAGTGTCAGAGACGTGTTGCTTATTTTTGACCTACGCCTAAAAACAGCTTCCACGTCATAATGTACAGCCCTTTGTCAATCCACTCGATGAATGTGTACATCGCAGATAACCGGGATGAGATGCCTTCACGACAGCGACCCGAGATTGATTCCCGGCAGAGGCCAACACCAGCCGGCGAGCGATATCCGAACCGGTCCTACCCCCCCTCTCCACCAACCCGCATGAACCAGCGTGGAGTTTGGTCAAACAAGACCCATCTCTAGCCTGAAGCTCAATAGACCTACAGAGAGTAATGACGTGATCTGCTGCTGCCATGCATTCGGCTCGAGTTCTCACCCCCTGTGGGGTACGAGTGACGTCTTCCACGTGTACAGGGTTGGGTTATTGACCTTCATCTCATGTTTATTGCATTGCTTTGTGTTCCAGTTATCAGTTCGTTTTGTTTAAACAGGTGAGAACCCAGGCTCGGATAGGAGTCTCATTTGAGACCTGGGTCACCATAATGGCAACAGTTAAATCCGTAAAATAAACAACAGCAATGAAGGACTGTAAATAGAAATCAGAGCAGTGGTGTATGTAGGTCACCCTTAATAATAGAGATGGTTTGTGTCAATGGACTAGCCAATACCGATCTTACCTCTCTCTCCCCTCACTCTACTACCTTCCACGCACTCTCCTGCTTCTCCCCTCTCATCTCATGATACTCTCCACCACACATTCTCGTGCCTCTCGTCTCGACAAAGCGACCGTGCAACTCATGTCCAACTTGAGACGTCTACGATGCTGCTGTTGCTGTGAAGGCGGAAATGTGAAATGTGGCAGGACACGTCATGCAAACAACTGACGACAGAGATGGAACGCAGACCGAGGTCTGGGTGGAGACAGAATGGAGAAGGGAAGAGACTGAACAGCAGCGGCCTTGCCCAGCAGGCGGCAGTGACAGGCGGAGCACAGCCGCCGGGTAACTTCAACAGCTCTCTGTGCGTGCGCTCTACAGAAAGGTCACTGCCCGAATCGTCGCCTATTGTCCACACTGTACGTCCCCTTGCCAAGCCACGCATTGCGAGCGACACGGAACGACGTGTCGGGGTTCAAGGCCACGCACTGCGAGCGAACCGTGATCCTCCCTCGCGCCTGCGTCCCGACTGCGTCCCGAGTGCTATGGAGGTTAACGAGGGTTGTTGTTGCTGCATTGAAACAGCCCTCTTTCCGGGTGGTGGCGGCGGCAATAATTGCCGATAACTGCAATATTCTTTGGGTCTTTCGGTAAAGTCACGTAGATAGAACGATAAAAGAATACAAATGAAAATAAAGTGACTAAAGAAAAGCTTTAAGTCAAGGTAACTACAATAACCAATGTCATTGCTGTATTAAGCAGCGTGTACTTCCTGAAGCAGTAGCGACACCGCAGCGACCACGACACTCGTCGTAATAACATCAACAACCTTTCATCACAGCGACAACGACGACACTCACGGCCTCAAGCACTGCACCTCGCATTAAGACAATCGCAGTGCCGCCCTGTCATCGGTGTTATTCGTGAGTTTCGAGGGAGCCCAATGACGAATCTTCTCGCCCGCGGCCCCTCTCGCCACTCTGTCGCCTTCACAGTTCACGGCTTTGGTGGCGATTAATTAACCCTTCACCACCCTCCCTCACACACAACCACCCCCCCTCACACACAACCACCCTCCCTCCCTCACACACAACCACCCCCCCTCACACACTAACCACCCCCCCCCTCACACACAACCACCCTCCCTCACACTACAACCACCCTCCCTCCCTCACACACAACCACCCCCCCTCACACACAACCACCCTCCCTCCCTCACACACAACCACCCTCCCTCCCTCACACACCACAACCACCCTCCCTCCCTCACACAAACCCCCTCCCTCCCTCACACACAACCACCCTCTCCCTCCCCTCACACACAAACCACCCTCCCTCCCTCACACACAACCACCCTCCCTCCCTCACACACAACCACCCTCCCTCCCTCACACACAACCCACCCTCCCTCACACACAACCACCCTCCCTCACACACAACCACCCTCCCTCACACACAACCACCCTCCCTCAACACACAACCACCCTCCCTCACACACAACCACCCTCCCTCACACACAACCACCCTCCCTCACACACACACCACCCTCCCCCTCACACACAACCACCCCCCCCTCACACACAACCACCCTCCCTCACACACAACCACCCTCCCTCACACACAACCACCCCCCCTCACACACAACCACCCTCCCTCACACACAACCACCCTCCCTCACACACAACCACCCTCCCTCACACACAACCACCCTCCCTCACACACAACCACCACCCTCCCTCACACACAACCACCCTCCCTCCCTCACACACAACCATCCTCCCTCACACACAACCACCCTCCCTCACACACAACCACCCTCCCTCACACACAACCACCCTCCCTCACACACAACCACCCTCCCTCCCTCACACACAACCACCCCTCCCTCACACACAACCACCCTCCCCTCACACACAACCACCCTCCCTCACACACAACCACCCTCCCTCACACACAACCCACCCTCCCTCACACACAACCCACCCTCCCCTCACACACAACCACCCTCCCTCACACACAACCACCCCTCCCTCACACACAACCATCCTCCCTCACACACAACCACCCTCCCCTCACACACAAACCACCCTCCCTCACACACAACCACCCTCCCTCACACACACAACCACCCTCCCTCACACACAACCACCCTCCCTCACACACAACCACCTCCTCACACACAACCACCCTCCTCACACACAACCACCCCTCCCCTCACACACAAACCACCCTCCCTCACACACAAACCACCATCCCGCCCGACGTCCACAGTCTCAAGACGACGACGCCCGCCGCCAAGTGTGGCCGCCCTTAAGTGGCGTTAATGAGCGCTAATTAAGCCTCGTCAAGTTAATTACCTTCAACAAGACAAACGTCACTCTCGGACGTTCTCAAAAACTCCGCTCCTCTTCTCGCCGCCGTCCCCCCCACGCGCCGTGGAACCTGGGAATGTTTCCACTTCTGGCGAGACTCCAGTGGCGGTCACGAGGAGGTAACGAGGCGGTCACGAGGTAACGAGGCGATAACGAGGAGGTAACGAAGCGGTAACGAGGAGGTAACGAGGAGGCCGAACTCCTTGACGAGGCGGCAATTAGCGCGGGCGAGGAGCAGGCGGCGTCCCCATGGCAACAGCGACCAGGCCCCTCATGCCGATGTGGCCGTCTCCGCCACTCTCAGCGCGCTCCCCATTGGCCAATTGCATCCAGCAACCGCGACCCCCGATGGTTCTCGCGTAGGAGCGCACTCGGGACAGCATCCGCGCTCCCATTGGTCCGCTGCGGCCTATCACGTGACCCGCGGGCCTTCGACTTCGTCACGCGGCCCGCGCCTGATCCGCGCTGGGGATTGTGGAGCGCGGCCTGGCCCCGAGAGGCTCTCGCCAGGTGAGCTCTGGGGGGGGTGGGGACGCGGCGTCTCGTAGGTGAGCTCTGGGGGGGGGACGCGGCGTCTCGTAGGTGAGCTCTGGGGGGGGACGCGGGCGTCTCGCGAGGTGAGCTCTGGGGGGGGGGGGGACGCGGCGTCCTCGCCAGGTGAGCTCTCTGGGGGGGGGCGCGGCGTCTCGTAGGTGAGCTCTGGGGGGGGGGGGGGACGCGGCGTCCTCGCCAGGTGAGCTCTGGGGGGGGGGGGGGCGCGGCGTCTCGTAGGTGAGCTCTGGGGGGGGGGGGGGGGACGCGGCGTCTCGTAGGTGAGCTCTGGGGGGGGGGGGGTTCGTAGGTGAGCTCTGGGGGGGGGGACGCGGCGTCTCGCCAGGTGAGCTCTGGGGGGGGGGGGGGACGCGGCGTCTCGTAGGTGAGCTCTGGGGGGGGGGACGCGGCGTCTCGCCAGGTGAGCTCTGGGGGGGGGGGACGCGGCGTCTCGTAGGTGAGCTCTGGGGGGGGGGGGACGCGGCGTCTCGCCAGGTGAGCTCTGAGGGGGGGGGGACGCGGCGTCTCGCCAGGTGAGCTCTGGGGGGGGGGGGACGCGGCGTCTCGCCAGGTGAGCTCTGGGGGGGGGGGACGCGGCGTCTCGTAGGTGAGCTCTGGGGGGGGGGGACGCGGCGTCTCGCCAGGTGAGCTCTGGGGGGGGGGACGCGGCGTCTCGCCAGGTGAGCTCTGGGGGGGGGACGCGGCGTCTCGTAGGTGAGCTCTGGGGGGGGGGGACGCGGCGTCTCGCGAGGTGAGCTCTGGGGGGGGGGGACGCGGCGTCTCGCCAGGTGAGCTCTGGGGGGGGGGGCGCGGCGTCTCGTAGGTGAGCTCTGGGGGGGGGGGACGCGGCGTCTCGCCAGGTGAGCTCTGGGGGGGGGGGGGCGCGGCGTCTCGTAGGTGAGCTCTGGGGGGGGGGGACGCGGCGTCTCGTAGGTGAGCTCTGGGGGGGTGGACGCGGCGTCTCGCGAGGTGAGCTCTGGGGGGGGGGACGCGGCGTCTCGCCAGGTGAGCTCTGGGGGGGGGGGCGCGGCGTCTCGTAGGTGAGCTCTGGGGGGGGGGGACGCGGCGTCTCGCCAGGTGAGCTCTGGGGTGGGGGGGGGCGCGGCGTCTCGTAGGTGAGCTCTGGGGGGGGGACGCGGCGTCTCGTAGATGAGCTCTGGGGGGGTGGACGCGGCGTCTCGCGAGGTGAGCTCTGGGGGGGGGGGACGCGGCGTCTCGCCAGGTGAGCTCTGGGGGGGGGGGGCGCGGCGTCTCGTAGGTGAGCTCTGGGGGGGGGGGACGCGGCGTCTCGCCAGGTGAGCTCTGGGGGGGGGGGGGGCGCGGCGTCTCGTAGGTGAGCTCGGGGGGGGGGGACGCGGCGTCTCTTAGGTGAGCTCTGGGGGGGGGGGGGCGCGGCGTCTCGTAGGTGAGCTCTGGGGGGGGGGACGCGGCGTCTCGCCAGGTGAGCTCTGGGGGGGGGGGGACGCGGCGTCTCGCCGGCTCCGCGTGGGAGTTGCGAGCTGAGAGCTGCGGACTGGCGACTCAAACGCGACGGGTGAAACTACCCCCCCCCCCCCCGTGACTGCGGCGCGCAGGAAGCGGCTGCACATCCCACCACGGTGCGTAGAACCCTAAGAATCCTACCGAACCCATTCAACGGGGTCCGAGACCCCCTTTCCCCCCTCTCTAGGGGTCCCCCTACCCTCCCCGTGCTCCCTTTCCCCAAAGTCTCTTTCTCGACAGTCCCCTCACCACAGGGTCCCCTAATCAGGGCGCCCCTTTATCTGGTGTCGCCCTAGGCTCGAATCACATATTCGTGGGGTCCCCCCCTCGCCCCGAAGACTCCCCGCTCGCCTCTCGGGGTTCTCTCCCCCCACAAAGGGGGGCGTCTCCCTCCCCCCCCCGCTTGGTCGGGGTCCCCATTTGCTTTGTGTGATCTCCCCTCTCTCCCCATCCATTCCCATCCATCAGGAACTTCAACGTCCCTCGGCATCGCTTGAAGATACGTGAGCCCTTTTGGACCCGTGCGCTTCACCTTAAGTAATACAAATTGAACCCCGATGAAGCTTGGAGACCTGAATGGAGTTCAAAGGAACTTGCACACAAACACCGCCTTGTGAAAGACCCAACACAAGATACCCCTGGCTTTGACCTTCCACGAAGCTCATGCTCCATCCTAAATCGCATCCGCTGCATGACCCATGGCAGGTACGGATACCTGATGCGACGTATAATGACGCGATGCCCGACCCACACATACGAAGGCGACATCACAACAGCGATCCACTCGGCTGCTCACGACACGGTTATTTGGCTTGACCACCTGAATGAAATTGCAGTGGCTCTGCATCTACATCAGTCATACAAGAAATGAAGACCCCTCTATCTCCCGTCTCTCACACCCCCCCAATGTTTCTGTGTCTCCCCCCAGAGGTTTTCATGGAGGAGCAGTCGGCACCAGGCGAGTGGCGGTGCCCGGGAGGCGTGTTCACGAAGCGCGAGATCACGCCGGGGCACGGGCTCCGGAGGCCGCGCGACGGCGCGCGCTGCCTCGTCAGATTTAGCCTCGCGCCGGGGGCGGCCGCGGGCTCCGTCAACCCCAACGATCGAGGCTCCCGGTCCGCCTCCACCTGCCCTAATCCCGGTTCCACATACTCTGATACCAACCCGAGCGTCGCAGACCTCGCCGATCTCGGGAGCAGCTCCACAGACCCCGAGCCGAGCTCCAGTCCCGGCTCCGCCAGCTGCAGCCTCAACCCTGGCTCGACCGATAAAGTGACCGGTTCCGTCTCCATCAAGCCCAACCCTCAACCCAGCGCCTCCGACGCCGACCCGAGCTCCGGTCTCGACTCCACGGCCCCCGGCCCCGGGAGCCCGTGCCCGTCGTTCCCGTTCGTGCTGGACGTGTGGCTCCAGGTGACCGTGGGCGAGGGCGACACGGACGCGGTCGACGCGGTCGACCGGTGCCTGGAGACGATGCGGCGCGGCGAAGTCTGCGAGCTCCGGCTCCGCCTTGCGCCGCCGCGGCCGCCGCCGCTCCGGGTGGAGCTGCGCGGATTCACGCGCGAGCCCGAGTGGTGGGAGATGGACGCGGAGGCGCGCTGGGCCCGCGCGCTCCACCACAAGGAGCGCGGCGCCGCCCGCTTCTCGGAGGGCTCGACGCGCGCCGCCGCGTGGCGATACGCCAAGGCGCTGCGCCTTCTCCTCCCGCTGCGGCCCCCGCGCCTGCCCGCCGACCGCTTCCGGCCGCTGGCGGCCGCCCTCTACGCCAACGCCGCCGCGTGCCAGCTGCGGCTGGGGCAGCCGCGCAACGCCGTGGAGAGCTGCGGCCGGGCCCTGGAGCTCGTGCCGGGCTCGGCCAAGTGGCTTCACCGGCGGGCGACGGCGCTGGCGCAGCTCGGGGAGCTGGAGGCGGCGAGGTCCGACCTGGAGCTGGCGCTGAGCGCGGAGCCGAGGAACGCGGCGGTGCTCGCCGCCATGCAGGGGGTGCGCGCGCGCGAGAGGGAGGAGGCGGCCAGGCTGGGCCGCGCCCTCAGCAAGATGTTTGTGTGAAGGTTGACCGACCGTGCGTTAGCCGCACCTTCGATTAGCACGGTTGGCTACGTGCGGTGCGAAATAAATTCAACACACGTACAAACTTGGTTGTGGGAGGTTAAAGGAAGTTAGCAGGAGGGAGGCAACTGTGCGGTTAACGGAGGTTGATGGGATCCATCAACTGTGTGAGGTTAAACAGGCGAGGAATGACATGTTGGGTGGAATGGGTTCTTGTCGGGGTGGTGGCGAATATACCAAAATCATGAACCAAGGGTTATACCCAGGGACAGTGTGGGGGTTTGCAGTCCTTGGGACTCGCCAGGAGGGCGTGTGATTGAGTTTACAAATCTCTGTAAATGAACAAAGACCAACAGTTTTTTTGCCCGGGTCCTGTGTCTGTCAGCGTACAGCGGGCTTCGCTGAAATAAAGGAATCGATTGAGAAATGCTCTTACTTGAAAGCTGCCCTTTCTGGACATCCGTGCCGAGCGCTGCTCCCATCTCCTTCACAGCGCTCACAGAAGCAGCGCCCCCCATGGCTATCCCCAAAGAGCAGTTTTTCAGAGCTTCTCGAATAAATCAAGCTGTGAAACCTACATCGATACATAAAAAAATGATTAGCATGCTTGGCTGTGTACGGTGCAAAATAAATGCAACATACACAAGCAGGGCCTGTGCACTGATAGCAATTATTGAAGGCAGACCGGGATCACAAAGATCAAATGAAGATGCGAGCGGGGAATAGGATGGAGCTGCGCGATGTAACGATCTAACCAGCGCCCACCGAGCTGATCTCATCGCTCTATCTTCACCGTGGATGTCCTCTAAGGCACAATCCTTCCTTTTGGATGCCGCTCAAGTTGTTTTTCTCACCGCCAACCATTGTCCCTAATCCCAGCGACGTGCCCAACTCTGGCCGATGTTTCTGAACAGTCAAAATTACTGGATTTTGTATTATTATTTTCTATTTTACCGGGTAAGGCCCACTGAGCCTATAGCTGTTTCTCAGAAGTGACTTGGATATCAAATGACAGCTCAACGAAGTGGCTGATCACGTGGAAATTGATTGCAGCAAAATACTCCAAACGCACGTCAATTCTGAATGTGGAGGGAAAAACCAGAGGACCCGGAGAAATATCAATGCTCCCATCAGGAGAGAGACTTTGTAAACTCCAAATCTACAGCAGGTGTCAGGGTCGGGTTCGACCCCACGACCTGTGGACCAGGCGAGACGGTTCACATTCACCACCGTGGTGACACATCTGTGTCTGATACCGAACAAGCTACAGGTGCAGCCCTGCAATTTCTTGCGCCACGCACCTTTAACATAAAAAGGCGAAGATCTCCTGTGTGTAGCCTAAGCAAACTGTCGGGGCAAGTGCTGTTTGCAAGCACCTTTGAAGACCAGCACGGTATACGAGGGGTGGGTGGCTGCATTTGTCTCCCTTTTTATACACCACACCAGGTATTCGTTTAAGGCTGAGTCGACCTAGGGGAAGACCACGACCGGTTCAGATATTCGCTACTGTTATTGAGCAGAAATCCAACTCGGGTTGCTGGGTGCGTCTAGTGAGGTGCGCTTTCCGCTGTGCCATGGCTCCCCACCATGTAGTGTAATAGCGCCGGCTGGTGCACAGCAGTGGCAACTGGTGGACAGACAGCACACGTCGGTGTGAGTGTGAGCACGGGGTGAGTTGGCAGGTCGGTGAGTGTGAGCACGGGGAGAGTTGGCAGGTCGGTGTGAGTGTGAGCTCGGGGTGAGTTGGCAGGTCGGTGTGAGTGTGAGCACGGGGTGAGTTGGCAGGTCGGTGTGAGTGTGAGCTCGGGGTGAGTTGGCAGGTCGGTGTGAGTGTGAGCACGGGGTGAGTTGGCAGGTCGGTGTGAGTGTGAGCACGGGGAGAGTTGGCAGGTCGGTGTGAGTGTGAGCTCGGGGTGAGTTGGCAGGTCGGTGTGAGTGTGAGCACGGGGTGAGTTGGCAGGTCGGTGTGAGTGTGAGCACGGGGTGAGTTGGCAGGTCGGTGTGAGTGTGAGCACGGGGGAGAGTTGGCAGGTCGGTGTGAGTGTGAGCACGGGGTGAGTTGGCAGGTCGGTGTGAGTGTGAACACGGGGGTGAGTTGGCAGGTCGGTGTGAGTGTGAGCACGGGGTGAGTTGGCAGGTCGGTGTGAGTGTGAGCACGGGGTGAGTTGGCAGGTCGGTGTGAGTGTGAGCACGGGGGTGAGTTGGCAGGTCGGTGTGAGTGTGAGCACGGGGTGAGTTGGCAGGTCGGTGTGAGTGTGAGCACGGGGTGAGTTGGCAGGTCGGTGTGAGTGTGAGCACGGGGTGAGTTGGCAGGTCGGTGTGAGTGTGAGCACGGGGTGAGTTGGCAGGTCGGTGTGAGTGTGAGCACGGGGTGAGTGTGAGCACGGGGTGAGTTGGCAGGTCGGTGTGAGTGTGAGCACGGGGGTGAGTGTGAGCACGGGGTGAGTTGGCAGGTCGGCGTAAGCCGTCAAAGAGCCCGCACAGACCAGCGTGGTGAAGTATGGTCTAGTGACCCCATGACCTCCGTGGGGGGGGGGGGGCTAATCTAGCAGTGGAAAGAGCAATGCCGATGGTGCTGGTTCATTGCGGAGGGTTTTTCCCTCCAGATTCTGGCATCGCTTGCCGCGCGGTCACGTGTGGGAGAGTGACGTCGGAGCAATGGCCGCCCCCGTCATGTCGGCGTGGAGGTCGCTGCGTGGTGAGAGACCCCGAGTCCCGGGGACCCCTTCCCGGGCCCCCTCCCACAGGGGCCCCTCCACAGGGGTCCCCTCACCCTGGGGTCCCTGAGCCCCCTTCCCCGGGTCCCCTCCCACTGGGGCCTGGGGTCCCTGAGCCCTGGGGGTCCCTTCCCCGGGTCCCCTCACCCTGAGTCCTGAGCCCCCTGTCCCAGGGTCCCCTCACCCCTGGGTCCCCTTTCTAGTGTCCCCTCCCCTGGCTCCCCTCCCCTGGATACCGCCTGCCCCTGTGACCCCTCTCCCTGTGACCCCTCTCCCTGTGACCCCTTTGCCGGGTCCCCTCCCACGAACCTGCGCCTTGTATCTACAAATATAAACTAAACGATGTCTTTATTTTACCAGGTGAGGCCCACTGAACTATGTAGATCCTTTTCAGAATTGACCTGCCCACAAATGACAGCTCAGCGCCGTGGCCTGTCATGTGGACATCTTTAGCCGCCGAATACTCAACACGTTGATTTTAAATGGAGATGCTAAATCCGCGCGACAACGGGGAGAGAGAGTGAGAGGCAAACTCCAATTATACAGCGGCCATCAGAGCAAGCCATTGCACGTCTTCTGTACCGGTCGTGGTGGTGGTAGCCAGCCGCGCTAATCGGAGGTGCGGGGGATAGGACAACCAACTAAACAAGTGAGGAAGAAGTGAGTTTACATTCTGCAGTATTTAAAAGTGCACAGCTCCAGTGGTTTCTTAATATCGGACGGAAGAGCGTTCCAGACGGCCACAGAAGAGCATCTGGAAGTGCGCGATGTGGTGACCGTCATTGTTCAACGGCAGCAGCCAGAAGCTGCTGCGAGGATGACGCAGCTCACGTGATGATTTCAGCTCCTTGACGACATCATTGATGTCTTGTGGTTCATGGCTTCGTGTGTCCTCGCCGTGGTGGTGAGACGTTAACTACCTCGCCTGCTGTGCAGGAGGTCGTGGGTTCGATCGCGACCCTGACCCCTGCTGCTGCTGCTGCTGTATATTTGGAGTTTGCGTCTCTCTCCCCGTGGTCGCGTGGATTTTTCTCCGGGTCTTCCGGTTTTTTTTCACTCCACGTTTCTAAACGTCACGCGCATAGAGAATGTGTCTGCTGCTGCTGTACATTCACACGCGATAAGCCGCTTCGTGGAGCTATCGTTTGTGATGACTAAGTCGCTTCGGTTTGTTTCTATCTCCCGCGCGCGGGCAGGGCTGGCAGGGCTGGCCGGCCGGCTCCCTGGCGCGTCCGGAGCGGCGGGGGGGAGCAGGAGGAGCGGCGCGGCCGCATTCGCCGCCGTCCCGGCTCAGCGAGGCCTCGAGACGGCTCGTGGGGGCGGCACGCCGGCAGGTGTGGGGGGTGGGGGGGCTGTGTGTGTGTGGGGGTGTGGGGGGTGTGTGTGGGGGGTGTGTGTGTGTGGGGGTGTGGGGGGGGTGAGGGGTGTGGGGGGTGTGGGGTGGGGAGCGAGAACGAGGGGACGGAGGCTCCAGGAGAGTGTGGCTCAGTGTGGTACGGTGTGTCTACATTGTGTGTGTGTGTCTACACATGTGTGTGTGTGTCTACATTGTGTGTGTCTGTACCCAGTGCGGTGTTGCTACATGTGTGTGTGTGTACCTGGTGCGGTGTGTCTACACGTGTGTGTGTGTGTGTGTACCTGGTGCGGTGTGTCTACATGTGTGTGTGTCTGTACCCGGTGTGGTGTGTAAACATCGCCACTGGGGAGACAAAGGCGGCCGAGCGTGGTGTTCACCAAGCCCTCTTGTGCCACAGTGCCGGCCTTCACATGTGCTGCTCGCTAACAGCACTTGCTCCAACAGTCTGTTAAGGCTACACGGGGGATCTTCATCTGTACGCATGCGGTGTACGCATGTGGTGTACGCATGTGGTGTCTGTACGCATGTGGTGTCTGTACGCATGTGGTGTCTGTACGCATGTGGTGTCTGTACGCATGTGGTGTCTGTACGCATGTGGTGTCTGTACGCATGTGGTGTCTGTACGCATGTGGTGTCTGTACGCATGTGGTGTCTGCGTGGCAGAGCGGGAGGCCGAGTGGCAGCGCCGCGTGCTGGAGGAGCCGCTCAAGCACCCGGACTTCTTCCGCGTGTCCGAGCTCGTGTCCCTGCGCGACCTCTTCACGGCACGCGTCCACCTGGGCCACAAACGCGGCTGCCGCAACAGGTAGCCTCCTCCTCCTCATGCCACCCACGTGTCTCTCGTTAGGGTTAAGTCAACGTGGTGGTGGTTTTATGCCACCCTGCACCACCACTCGGATGAGATTGTCACGTTCACACACAGATGATAGTCTTCTCGCTATGATGGCCCTGCGTCCGTGAACTCAATGCCAATGGTGAGGTTCTGTTGCTGCTGCTCGCCACACAGCAGTTTACTTTGCGGTCCAATCGTAACAATGTGGCTGTCTTTAATGTATCTCGATAGATGTTTACAGATATCTGTTTCTATGGGTTTACTGTATGGGCCATAGGTTGGGTTACCTGGCCACAATTGTACGTGGTTGCGGACCCGAGTGAGGGCCCGACCCTTCGTAGCAGTAACTCCTCTGTATAGTTAGCTGGGTGGTCACCACCTGAGGCTGTATCTGGGGAAGGGGCAGTCACCCCTTTGTGTTACAAACGAAAGTGTTGCCTCTAGAAGGAGCAACGTCTGCGGCTCGGTTGGAGCCCCAGCTGCTCCTCATCATGGGTGGCTTAGCGACGGATGCAACTTGACCCGAATCGATCTGACCTCTGACCCCCCCACTCCACCTCCAACAGGTACATGACCCCGTACATCTACGGCTGCCGGCTGGGTCAAGACATCATCGACCTGGATCAGACGCTGGAGCACCTGGTGTCGGCGCTGAACTTCACGGCGCACGTGGCGTACCGTGGCGGCGCCGTGCTGTTCGTGACGAGAGCGCGCCAGCACGCGCACCTCGTGGAGGAGACGGCGCGCGCGTGCGGCGAGTTCGCCCACGCGCGCTACTGGCAGGGGGGCTTGCTCACCAACGCGCCGGTGCAGTACGGTGAGCCAGCCCTCCTCCCTGCCCCTCCCCCACCACGCTCCGAGCGAACGCTGCCCGAGTGCCGGGGATGGGGAACTTGCGGCCATGGGATGGGCACGGCCCACGAGCTCACGTCACTTCGACCTGTTGTCCCTCCCCCCGCATCTCCCCCCTCCTCTCCCCCACGCAGGCGTGGGCGTGCGTCTGCCGGACCTGCTGGTGTTCCTGGGCACGCAGAACAACGCGTTTGAGCAGCACGTGGCCGTGCGCGACGCCGCCAAGCTCAGCGTGCCGACCGTGGGCATCGTCGACTCCAACTGCGACCCGAGCATCGTCACCTTCCCCGTGCCGGGCAACGACGACTCGCCCAGCGCCGTGCGCCTCTACTGCGGCCTCTTCCGCGCCACCGTCACGCGCGCCAAGGAGCGCCGGCGCCACCTCGAGACGCTGCACCAGGCCGCCAGCGCCGCCACCGCCGCCAGCACCGCCGCCGGGAGTTAATGGTCGAGTCGGCCACCGGCAAAAGCAGGCGCTGCTCTTGGTGAAATGGAACTCTCGTTCATTAATCGCCGCCGACCGCCGCCAGCGCTGGTGGCAACACCGGCGCCACCACCGCCACTGGAAGTTAATGGCTGTGGCTGCACCAGCGAGGCGTAGACAGCTCTTTCCGGCAAATTTGGATCTCCGCATCACCGCCACCACCACTATCACTGCCACCACCGCCACTATCACCGCCACGACCACTATCACCGCCACCACCACTATCACCGCCACCACCACTATCACCGCCACCACCACTATCACCGCCACCACCACTATCACCGCCACCACCACTATCACCGCCACCACTACTATCACCGCCACCACTATCACCGCCACCAGGGCCTGTGCACAAGCGCCGCCACCAGAACCAGCTAATGAAGGGTCGAGCCTACGCTCGCAATGTTGCAGCTTCATGTTGTCGTTGTAGCACCACCACCCCCGTGAGCCACAGCGTGGCGGTGGGGGGGTCGTTTGCGCAGCCATGCGGGCGTTCCAGAGTAGCCCCAAACTCCCGTTTGTCCATCGTTTCGCATTTAGTTTTTCTACTTTCCTCAAAATTATTTGAATAAAGGAAACTGGACGCCACCAACGTCCGTCGCCCCACGCGCTTCATCAGTGTTGGTCACGCAACCCGGGGTGGCACCGCATACACATGGTAGGGGGGGGGGGGTTGGGGAAACCACGCAGACGCATGGACTCGGCCGTCGCGAGGTTATCCCCGAGTGTGGTACACGAGCGTGGTACGCCGAGCGTGGTACGCCACGAGCGTGGTACACAAGTGTGGTACACGAGCGTGGTACGCCCCGAGCGTGGTACCTGAGCGTGGTACGCCCCGAGCTTGGTACGCCCCGAGCGTGTCCCCAGAATCAGGCTGGGACAAGCGGGCGCTGTGTAGCAGCGGAGGAGAAGACGGCTTGAACGCGAGGGTCAGGACCACTTCACTCTCAACAGTTTCTCCCACCGACAGTGCAGCGCAGCGCAACGTGGAACCACGCTCATTTATTTCTCGCTACTCAAACAGACGGGCTATGTACAGAATATACACAGTGGAGACGCCCATGTGCACCGTGTACATATACAGTCAATTACACCGCTCCCATCCACGCATCGCACGCGCGAGGAAGAAGTTAGCGGTGCCGCATCCCCGGGCCTCCTCGAGCGTGCGCGAGTCTCCTCCGTGCAATCGGCTTTCCTCCCACGTGTCGCCGCGCTCACGAGTGGAGGTGGTCAAACATCCCGACGCAGGACCGCAGCTCTTGGGAACTTTAAACAGGCAGCAGTGGTTGGTTCTGTGGCCGCCCCCCCCCCCTCGTCTGCGGTTTTACACGCGCGGCGAAGCAAATTCTACAGCAATCCGAAATGCGATTTACATGAATGACGCCATACAAAAATATTATAACAATTCAGCTCCTCACAAACTTCCCGCTAACGATTCCATGACTTTCCAGGATTTGATTCAACAATCGATTCTCTCTCGTTTTTACCGTCTCGTTTGTATTGTTTCTGGTATCTTTGTCCAATTTGTTTTGCACCCTATTGGCCTACATTTAATAGCGTGTCACCTACACGTGTGTCCGAGCACTATGATTGGCTAATCAGCGACGACGACTACCCCATCTCAGCCAATCACAACTATGCGGCTCCCCCTCCCCTTTCCTGTACTTAAACACAAATAAATAGCGGTCAAAGACACATTGGTGCGAGTCAGAACACACGCCCACACGCACTAACACACGCACTAACACACACGCCCACACGCACTAACACACCCACTAACACGCCCACACGCACTAACACGCCCACAAGCACCAACACACACGCCCACACGCACTAACACACGCCCGCACGCACGCCCACACACGCCCGCACGCACTAACACACACGCCCACACGCACTAACACACGCCCACACGCACTATCACACGCCCGCACGCACTAACACACACGCCCACATGCACTAACACACACCCACTAACACACCCACACGCACTAACACACACACTAACACACACATTTCAAAATAGAATTTATTTTAACTATAAAAAAATCACGTGTCTCTTGTGTGCTGTGTGTATGCCTGTGTCCGTGTATATCGGTGTGCCGACTGTTATGTGGTGTACTTTGTCCATGTGTGCATTCCTGTGTCTGTGCTTGTTCTGTCTGCCTGTGTCTGTTTGTTCTGTCTGCGTGTGTGTGTCTGTCTGTGTGTGTCTGTTTGTTCTGTCTGCATGTGTGTGTGTTTGTTCTGTCTGCATGTGTCTGTGTGTGTGTGTCTGTGTGTGTGTCTATGTGTGTGTGTGTCTGTATGTGTCTGTGTGTCTGTGAGTGTGTCTGTGTCTCTCTCTGTGTGTGTGTGTTTGTGTGTGTCTCTGTGTGAGTGTGTCTGTGAGTGTGTCTGTGTGAGTGTGTCTGTGTGAGTGTGTCTGTGAATGTGTGTCTGTGTGTGTGTCTGTGTTTGTTCTGTCTGCCTGTCTCTGTGTGTTTATCCGTGTCTATGGGAAGCGTGGGCAGAGTGGTTGGCGCTTTGCGCCATAAATCCAGCAACCAGAGTTCGATTCCTGCTCCCGACCGACAACGGTGCCGGGCACGGCGTGGGCCACCCAACACACCGCGCGCTGTGCCGTGCTGGCCGTCACAGGTGCCGCTCGCTAACAGCACTCGGTCCAAGTCTGCCGAAGGCTGTACAGATCTTTGTGCGCGTGCGGCGTGCGTGTGGTTGACATGCCGAGATGCTCGACGGCTCCAGGTTGCCGTTGCCGACGAGTCTCGCCGCACTCGCTCGGCCATTTCACGGACTCTCACCCTCCCATCACTGTGCACGTCTCCAACGGTCAGTCCGAGTCCGAGAGTACGATGATGTCTTGAGGAACGCACTGCGTTGACACGCTCACCTTCGCATGACACGCACAGGTGCACACGAGTCAAAGATCCCCCGTGCGGCCTTACAGCGTTGGGGCAAGTGTCATCAGCGAGGCCTACGATAGGCGATACGGCGCATTAGGTGGCGGTGTGGCCGACCGTGCGCGCGACGCAGGTCAGATCTGCATGTTGAACTTCTATCGCAGCGTACGTAGCCAACCGTGAGATGACGGAGGAGAGAGAGGCAGCCAACCGGCGCCCTTACCTTGTACGGTTTGCCGGCGGCAGACAAAAGCCTGGATGGCGATGCGGACCCCGATAGCGGGGGGCGGCCAGGGAGCTCCCTGAGATCCAGAAGAATTGGGTTGCTGAGCCGCTGTTGGTGGCTGGCCAGGGAAGGGGGGGGGGAGGTGGGGGGAGCCCGGCAGGGGCGGAAAGGGAGGTGGGGGGGAAGTTAAACGCGGGAGATGGAGTAGGCCTACTACTATTAATTTTATTTTACCTAGCAAGGCTCGCTGAGCCGTGTAACGCGTCGAAAGCTACGCAACACGCGGGACGCTGTGTAACACGCGGGACGCTGTGTAACACAAATGACACTGTGGTGGGTAGGGAATGAGTTAGACACCTGTTGGCAGCCGCCCGCTCCACCGCCACGTGCGCACACCGCACCACCCCGGCCTGCAGGAGCGACGGCGCGCTCTCCGACTGTGTGGGCACCGGCTTGGGCCTCTGCGGGCCGGGCAGCACCCGGATGGGCGCCACCTGCACCGCCTTGGCGGTTACCGCGCCCGCCGGCTTCATGGGCGACAACGCCAGCGCCATCTGCCAGTTGCGGGTGCCGGAACGCTGCAACTGGATGGGAGAGGAGCAGAGTGGCGCCGTTGCGGCGTGGGCCGACCGGCCCCCTGACACCGTCTGCGAGGAGCTGTACGAGTGCTCGTGCAGCGACGGGCGCAGTGGCACCAGCCGGTGCTGCGAGGGAAGAGGGCGGCGGCGGCGGCGGAGGAGGAGAGGAGGGGAGGACACAGAGCGGGTGCCACAGTGGCAAGATATTAACTCCCTCGCCGGGTCTATAGGAGGATGTGGGTTCGATCCCGACCCTGACGCCTGCTATATATTTGGATTTTGCGTGTCTCTCTCTCTCCCCGTGGTTGTGTGAATTTTTCTCTGGGTCCTTCGGGTATTCCCTCCACATTTAGAATCGACATCACGCGTTTAGAGTATTTGGCTGCTATAAAGATCCACATGATGATGATGATGATGATAAGCCACTTCTCGTTGCGCTATCAATTGTGGTAGCCAGGTCACTTCTAGAAAAAGAGCTACGTAGCTCTGTGGGCCTTCCCTGGTCAAATAACATATCAGTAAAGCCACGGAGATAGAAAAAATAACAACATTTTTCTATCTCCGTGGCTTTACCGAAAGACCCAAAGAATATGAATTCCAGCAGTCACGAAAGCTTTAGGTCAAGATTTAAAATAAAATTAGTTTACTTTAGTTTGCCGAGATGGCCAAATGTCGGATTCCTCCAGTTTAAAGAAAGATTCAAATTGGGCACTTGTCGGTGGCAGCGCCGGCGTTTGATCGCCACCCTCGAAGATCGCCTCAAGAAGGAGCCACACACGGTACGTTAAGATGTGTTCAAGCAAGGAACGGCGACCGGAGAAATTGCACGCTTTCGAGTGGGCAACACTCTGTCCCTGTACAGGTGAAGTAAGATTGGTTCACATTGCTGCTGGGTACGGCACCTCGACGCTCACGGGGAAGGCAGTTTGACAACAATTGTGTGATCCACAACCCTCGCTTCCACGGTATTGGATTACACTGTGTAACAAAAATTTTGTTTTGTTCCTAGGTAGGAAGTGTTATCTCCTAATTGCTTACGCCTCAAAACTACAGAAAATGGCGATTGTTATTCCCCACAAACTTTGCTTTTGTGACCAGGACAGTGATATTTTGAAATGTATCCATTTTCAATGAGAAAATGGGCAAATTTGTGTCTTTTCGTTCACATAAAGTCAGAAAAAAACAACATATGAATAAAAATGTACATGTATTTATCCTAAAGTAATACAGCACCACACCCGGCGGCCTTTTCTCTCCCGAGTGGCGATGTTTACACACCGCACCGGGTACTCATTTGAGGCAGTGTCGACCTAGGGGAGGCCCAGAACTGGTTCAGATTAACGTCACTGGTGTTGGTCGCGAGTGAGAATCGACCGCGGGTCGCCGGATTCGTAGCGCGGAGCGCTACCCGCTACGCCACACACAGCCACACACAAGCGCCCACATGCGTGCGTGTAATCATGTATTCTCTGGATTATTAAATACATTTCCCTCCTGTATTTTAAAGGCAAAAATTGGGGCTGCACCTCAATCACTTTCCGGAGCATGTTATAATACGTAGAACACCTTCTTGGTTCTTTCGGTAAAGTCACGTAGAAGGGAAATAAAAATAACTTTCTAAAAACATTAAAAAAAAAAATGTAATTTCCCTTCTACGTGACTTTACCGAAAGAACCAAGAAGATCAATCCCTGCAGTCACGAAAGCTTTAAATCGAAAAAATATTCAGAACACGGCCGTACAATTCGTAGGAGCGCGATGTAGCGTGTGCGCCATGAGCGCAAGAACTGATTTTAAATGGGCCAACAGGCGCGTCCGTTACCCGCCAAGCCTTCACCATCGGCTCACCGTCAAACATTTGTCTGGAATGCCATCCTCGCTGGAGATCTCCACGACGGAGACTTCCTCTGTGCTGGTGACCTCTTCCATGAGGGGGACCGCCTTAGATAAGGGGACCTCCTCCACGCTGGGGACCTCCTCCGCGCTGGGGACCTCCTCCGCGCTGGGGACCTCCTCCGCGCTGGGGACCTCCTCCGCGCTGGGGACCTCCTCCGCGCTGGGGACCTCCTCCGCGCTGGGGACCTCCGTGCTGGAGACCTCCGCACTGGGGACCTCCTCCACGCTGGGGACCTCCTCCATGCTGGGGACCTCCTCCGCGCTGGGGACCTCCTCCGCGCTGGGGACCTCCTTCGCGCTGGGGACCTCCTCCGCGCTGGGGACCTCCTCCGCGTCTGGGACCTCTGTCGTGCCGGGGACCTCCGTCGTGTCGGGGACCTCCATTGTGCTGGGGAACTCCTCCGCTCTGGGGACCTCTGAATTGGAGAGTTCCTGCATGCTGGGAACCCTCTCCACGGTGGGGATCTCTGTCCCGAAGACCTCCTCCAGCACTTCACTGCCACTCGGCGTGGCAGCGACGTCATTCTCAGCTGCCAGTCCTGACTTGGACGCCTACAAGACACCAAGAAAGCCTCACTAATCACCTTTTTATACTGGAACATCTTTACCACGATGCCGGTACTCTTCCACCGGCTATTTGCCGAGCCGAGCCGACACCGAGCCATGCCGAGCTGGCTTCGTAAGACATTGAATTACGGCTTGGGGGCCAAGCACGGCCAGGGACTGGGGCAGTGACGTCATCACACCAAAAGACCAATCAAATAGCGTCCAGCGGATCCTTGGGCGGTGAAAAGTGTGAGAGAGAGAGTGCGAGCGAGTGTTTGTCTGCGCGTGTGTATGTCTGTGTGCTTGTGTGTGGATGGGCGTGTGTTTGTTTGCATGTCCCCCTTGTGTGGAGGAGGCTCATAAAGGATGTGCGACTGGGCAGTCGGAGGACGTCGCCCTCCAACAACAACGGAGAGCCGAGGAGCGACGCTCACAACGAGGGAAGTGCCAGGGAGGATCACACGAAATGTTGGCACAGTGGGGGGGGGGGGCACTGCTGCTGCATCTGCCAGCAATCTCAGTCCGTCAACCCAGAGCACCTGGGTCTGTCCCGTGACCACCTGCTAGCTGAGAGCCTTCCACGCCTCACATGGTCCCAAAGTGCATCGAGCTCGGCACGACCGCTGCGGTGATGTCACCACCGCTTAGTGGCGAATGGTGGGCAGCGGTAGTGCACTTTGCTATTAATCCGGTGACTCCAGTTTGATTTCCGCTCACAAATAATAGCCCTGGCGAATATTTTAACCGGTCCTAAGCCTCTTCTAAGTTGACTCGGCCTTAAATGAGCACATGGTGCAGTGTGTAAACAACAGCACTCGTGAGACAAAGAAGGCTGAACATGGTGGTGGCCACCCCACCCCAATGAAATGCCATGCCGATCGCCATAGGTGCTCGCGAACAGCACTTGCCCCTAAAAACTGTTCACGGCTACACGGGGATCTTTGTTTTTTTGTATATGTGTACGTGTTAGGTGTGAATGTGTACGTGTGTACGTGTGAATGTGTACGTGTTATGTGTGAATGTGTACGTGTGTACGTGTGAATGTGTACGTGTGTACGTGTTACGTGTGAATGTGTACGTGTTATGTGTGAATGTGTACGTGTGTACGTGTGAATGTGTACGTGTGAACGTGTGTACGTGTGAATGTGTACGTGTGAATGTGTACGTGTTATGTGTTAATGTGTACGTGTCAATGTGTACGTGTTATGTGCGTGACACGTGTGCACGTGTTGTTCACGTGACGTCCACGTGGCAGGTGCATGCGCCTCACACCGTGGATAAGAGCCTCTCTGCTGAACAAGAAGATTCGTCCGCTTTTGGGTCTCCAGCCAGCTCCACCATGGGGCCTCCAGCCAGCTCCACCATGGGGCCTCCAGCCAGCTCCACCATGAGGCCTTCAGCCAATTCCACCTTGGGGCCTCCAGCCAGCTCCACCTTGGGGCTGTGAGCCAGCTCCACCATGAAGCCTTCAGCCAGCTCCACCATGAGGCCTTCAGCCAACTCCACCTTGGGGCCTCCAGCCAGCTCCACCTTGGGGCTGTCAGCCATCTCCACCTTGGGGCCTTCAACCAGCTCCACAATGGGGCCTCCAGTCAGCTCCACCTTGGGGCCTTCAGCCATCTCCACCTTGGGGCCTTCAACCAGCTCCACATTGGGGCCTCCATTGCCACAGCCCAACTCCGGAGCCACATTCTCCTGCCGCTCCACGGCCAGCCCCAGCTCTGCAGTGGGTTCCTCAAACTCCGCTGGGGGCTGGCTGTTCAGTTCCTTCAACTCCTCCACCTCACGAGTCTCGCTCTGCAGGAGCTCCGCCGTCGAGTCAATATCTGTGACCTCTGCCATAGGAACATCATCTGTGACATCTGTCACAGAATCAATGTCCATAAACTCTACCGAGGAGTCCGTGTCGTCTGTTATCTCCACCGTGGAGATGGCCTCTTTCACCTCCGCTGTAGAGACAGTATCTGGGACCTCCGTGCTGGGGTCAGAGTCTCTCACCTCTGCTCTGGAGACACAGTCTTTGACCTCCATCACAGAGATGCAGTCTTTCACTTCCCCCGAAGAGACAACCCTGGGAGCGGTGCTCGTGACCTCCGTGCCATCCGTCCGTGCAAACACCTCCACCGTGGGGTTCAGGAGCACCGCCACCTCCTCCGTGGAGACCCGCGTCAACACCACCACCGCCGCCACCCCCGTGGAATTTTGTGGCCCCACCTCCTCCGCTGCGGGGCTCAGCGGCACCGCCTCCTCTGCCGCGGAGCCTCCGTTGATCCTGGCGGAGCCATCTCGGTGCCTCCGCGAGGTGGCCTCCTTGCTGGAGACGGAGTCGTGGGGCGAGGTGGGTTCCTCGCTCTCGGATGGCTTCAGTTCCCCCTCTTCTTCTCCATCCTCTCCCTCCTTCTCCTCATCGTAGTTTTTGCCTGCAACCAAGTGCAAGCAACAAGATTGAAAAAAAAGTGAATACAAACCGGACTCAATCGGCTGCACACCAACCAGAACAACTAAAGCACATTCATAGGCGGCAGGGTGGTGGTCACGCTGCTTGTGCTCGTGTCTCCGGGCAAGAAGGGGATGGGTTCTACTCCAGGCTCGGGCGCTTTTCTGTATGGTGGCTGAATATTCTCCCCCTGTCCTGCATGGGCTTCCTCCGCGTTTCCTACTCCCATAGCGTATTGGCCAAAATAATATCAATGCTGAAAAACTACACTGCAAATTACTCAATCGGGATCATACACACACACACAAACACAGTAGCGACATCGCCCCCCTACTGCTAAAAAACTTGTTCAAGGCCCTCCTTCCGATATTAGGAAGACACTGGGAGCTATGCACTTTTAAATCATCATCTAGATCGAAAACTAAGTTATTTAGAACTCCTTGTTTTTATGGTTAGTTTACTCTCTTTACTCTTTGGTTCTTTCGGTTGTCCTTCCCCTGCAACTCCGATTAGCACGGTTGGCTACGTGCGGTGTGAAAGCATTAACATAAATACATTTACTGGGTGTCCGAGCATAATCAGAATTCATTAGAATATCTGAGCAACCAGATTGGACCAGGTACAAGCAACTAGTTTCAATTAAACATAAATGTAAGCAACCAGACGCAATCTACTCCAAGTCAGATTTTTACCAGATACACGAAATCAGATTAACCAGAAACAAATATCCAGATTTTACTAAAATTCAGATTAAAAACTGGGTTCAAGCAGGCAGATGAATGGATCTAGGTGTGACAAGTCAACCAGATAAAGCAACCAACAGGTTGCAACCAACTATTCATGTATGGATATACATTTGCCTAATACAAGAAACAGGGTGGATGCAAACAGACACAAGAGGATTCTACATAAATATAATCAGATGGAACTGGATTAGAGATGTCAAGCACACACACAAGCAACTGAATTAATCCAACCAGATCATTCAAAAGAACCACATCCAAGCAACAACTAATACATGACTTGCATCCATTCATCATCAATCTACTGCTGGATGAAAGCCTCTACAAGCCACATCTACAGTGGCTATAATAACCATCCCTCACAAATCTGTGATTAATCCACCTCTCGCACCTGCACATACGGCCGATTTCATCGCTGCATTTCCTCGGTGGACGTGCCATCAGGCTTGACGGTCCCTTACGCCTACCCCCCGCTGGCATCGTATTTGGTGAATTCAGGGCGGCAGGTGACCGAGGACAGTGCTTTGAAGCTGCGTTAAAGCTACGTGAGCATACTTTGCCAGGCCGGTCAGTGCGAGTTGATGAATATACTCACCTGGTGTGGGGAATGCACCACGCGCCACTTGGGGCATCCATCCATAATACATCCAAATACCAAGAGCGTCACGCCAGATACCAAACGTAAGCAACACGACGGATGAAACAATCATCCGCACGCAAAATTCAACAAAATGACCCCGGGGCCGGCCCAGAAAATGCTGGCGGGACTATGTCGCTCAGCTGGGGTGGGAAGGCCCGGGGATTCCCCAGGAAGAGCTGGAATCTGTCGCCAGGGAGGTCTGAACCGCCCGACTCAACGTGCTGCCACCGCGACCCTCACCTGGACAAATGGACTGAGAAACAAACTAACACTTTGCTTATCGGTTAGGCCACTCCATGTAACGATTCCTCCAGGAAAATAACATATATAATTACACATCCCATCAGCCACATGGGCTTCTGGGAGTGCTGGATTGGTTTCGACATTAAGTGTCTCGTCAGCAGTTCGGCTTGCTTGAACCAATACCGGTGAACTGCCAGATGTTTATTGGCAAAGACCCTTCTTCATGTATGAAGATATGGGTCCCAGTTTGATGCAAAACTATATAATGCATAACATTAATGGTTAACGTTTAATTGGAGTAACTGAGCGGCTCACGCCTGACCTGAGCCGCGTCATAGGCCAGAAGCTGGGCGGTGATAGGGGCTACGCCGCCGCACGCGGCTGCCTGTAACCCAGCGCCGTGGAGGCATCGGCAAGGGTTGGGGGATCACCGCACAAATCTTGCTGAACTCCCTTCCCATGGGAAGTATCGAGTTTCCACATCCCTGGGTCGCCAGGAGAGGGCGGTACAGCAAGTGGACTAATAGCCATCCCTTTCCATCTGTATGGAGGATAAAGCATTGCCCCCTCGCACAAGGCGTCGGGGGGTTTTCTCCGGGAGCTCCGCTTTCCTCCCCCCTTCCCACTTGTACAATGGGCACTCAGTAATTGGCTCAAAACATCTTGAAATAAAAACCCAAAGCAGGACCATCCTGAAAAAGAGTCCTACGACTGAGTGTGGCTCTACTGGGTAAGTGATTTGTTAAGTATTATGAATAAATAAACCAAGCTGCAAATAAGAACACAAGCCCCCAAGAGCCCACACACGCGAGATGTGGCAGGACAGCTACCAGTCAAACATCATCCCTGGATTAAACGGTGCATCATCACACATTTCACTAAAAACAATAATTTAGTACACATGGTAATCACTCAAATCTAATAAGTGCAGGGACAGTGATTGGAGTTTTATTTTTACGTACAGCGCTTTGGAGATATTTCAACATGAAAGGCGCTTTATAAAATAAAGGTTATTATTGTAATCACAAAGAAAGGCTCTGCTGTGTTTCACAGACTCAGACTCCACGAGTTTCAAGGTGGGGGGGGGGGGACTTTGCTGCACGTGTATGAATTGCGAACAATGCATTCTCAATGAGCGTCGAGGCGACTCAGCGGCAGAGAGAGCGGCACGCAATTGAAAGGTTGAGAGTTCAAATCCTGATTCGGTGGTGGAGGGGGGGGGGGGTGATTCGCCATCTCGGCAGGAGTCAAAGAAAAGGGCACAAGTTTGTGGGAAAGTCAAAAACGCTTGTCCTACGGATTGCCTCATCTCTGCCATACGAGCGTGGCATTGACACCGCTGGCTCGGCACTGTAAAGCGGGAGATGCACACCGATGTCTCAACGCTCACTTGAACAGGAAAGCAACTCTGTGTTGGGGCAATGCGCCCTCACCTCCGTTCATTTCCATCCCCTCCAGCTCCATGTCCACATCTGGCTCGGAGCTCTCGTCCTCCTCGTCCTCCTCGTCCTCCTCCTCATCGTCGTCATCGTCGTCGTCCTCGTCGTCCTCATCGTCCTCATCTTCCTCGTCCTCATCCTCTTCGTCATCGTCATGGTCATCCGCCTCATCGCACTGCTTCCCCTCCTCCTGCCGCTGCTGCTGCTGCTCCTCCTGCCCCTTGAGCTCGCGTGGGCGAGAGGACAGCGGCGCGACGGTCACCGTCTCCTCGTCCGGATCCGGGTTGAGGTGGCCGTCGCTCGTGAGCGCCGACGCCAAGGTGAACGCCGAGGTGGACGCCGAGGTGGACGCCGCCGAGGTGGACGGAAGCAACTTCAAGCGGCGAGGCTGTTTGTCCTTGCTGCCCCGACTATCCCGGCCGTCTCGCCTGTCCGGCTCCTGCTTGTCCGGCTCGCTAGTTGGAATCTCCTGCGGACCGGGACACCGACAGACACGGAGAACGGATCGGGAAATAACAATCACGATTATTTTTATTGTTACTCACGATCAACTATTTGTATTTTAAAGGTAAGGCCCACCGAGCTATGTAGCTTCTTTTCAGAAGTGACCTGACCACAAATGATAGCGGTGTGTAGTAAACATCAGCACTGGGGAGACAGAATCATCATCGGAATATTCATTTATACTCGAGGATTCCGATGCCCAGTAGGGGGCGGGTCAGAAAGCTACAACAACAAACAAAACAAAAACACAATAGGAGTGCAAAGTATAGGAAAGATAAGCAATTACTTTTAAAAATAAACTCGTTATTTTATCAGGTGAAGCCCACTGAGCTATTAGCTTCTTTTTCAGAAGTGACCTGGCCACAAAATGACAGCTCAACGAAGTGTCTTATCACGTTGCAATGTATAGCAGCCAAATAATCTAACCGCATGGCGATTCAAAATCTGGAGGGAAAAACTAGAGAATCCGGAGAACAATCCACGCGACCACGGGGAGAACATGCAAACTCCAAATATGCAGCAGGCATCAGGGTCAAGATCGAACCCACAAACTCCTGTATAGCAGGCGTAGTGGTGAAAATCTCGCAACCGCGGAACCTCCATTGTCATTATTAATAATAACAGCGCAGTTGGCTACGTACGGTGCGAAAGAAGTTCAACATACATGACGACAACGTTTACCGCGTCGTCACACGGCAAGCCACTGCAAGGTCGCCGACCAAATAGCCGAAATGTTCCGACGGTACTCGTGGGCAGACGTAGCGGCGAGAGCAAGAGACGGAGCCGACGTCTCGGCGAGGCGAGCGGGTTCTGAGCGCCCGCGGCAAGGCCACTAGGCGGCACGGGCGCACACCGGCGACGGGAGGTGGAGCGACCGCCGCCAACGAGCACAGCAGATGGCACCAATCCCGCAAGAAGGCTGGGGAGACTAATCCCAGAACTCACAACGGATGTCGTAACGGACCGTCCCCGCAACGAGTGGTTCACATGGCCGGCAGAACGCCATGCGCACACGTTTGGCAAATTCGGTTCATCAGAATCCGAATAATTCTTTTATCCTGGAGAAATACAATGAGCTATGAAGCTCTTTTTCACCGATGCTCAGTCGGGGCGGGTGAGAAAGTTAGAAAAAGAAAAAATATATTTTTTTTAAAATACGAGTACAAAGTACAGGAAATGTAAGATAATCACTCTATTAAAAAATATACATTAACATTTTATATATCAGAAAGAATGCAATTTGGCCACAGCGATCAAAGAAAATAATTCATGAATTGTCTACGGAGCAGCACGGTATGGCTAGAAAAGGATTTCAAAATCGGTAGTTTACCGATTCAATCGGCAGGAACGGCTAGTTGAGTAAATCTTACCACAAGACCCGGCACCACCACCACCACACACATTCGCAGCGGCTGCTGGCTAGCCATCGAACAAAGACGGTCACAGCATCACGTGCTTTCAGGTGCGCTTCTGCGGCCGTCTGGACCACTCTTCCTTCCAATATGAGGAAGCAACCGGCAGCTATGCACTTTTAAGTCGTCATCATCTAGCTTGACAACCTCACTTATTGAGAACTGCTTTTTGTGTTTAGTTTGTTGTCCTTTCCACTGCACTTCCACTTAGCAGTTGGCTACGTACGGTGCGAAATAAGTTCAACATACTTGCATACACACAAATCCCCCCGTTTAACGCGTGTTCACACTACACGTGGTGTGGGGGTGGGGGTGTGTGTGGGGGGGGGAGCTCACCAGCTCTGCGTACTTGTTCACCACGTCCTCGAGGTGCTGCAGGGCCACGACGCGGTTGCGCCGCAGCTTGGCCTCCAGCTCGCCGTCGTAGCGGGCCGGGTCGCACGAGGGTTTGAAGTCCTCCGTTAGGTGGCAGCCGAAGTTGTACACCAGATCCAGGTGCCGTCGCTCCTGCAGCTTGGTGCATGCCTCGCTGCGTATGCGGTCAAGGCAAAGAAAGAAATCCCCCGTGTGGCCTTCAATAGGCAAGCGCTGTTAGCGAGCAGCAACCTATCATGGCCGGCACACGGGTCACGATAAGGTGGGGTCGCCAACACAATGCCTCCCTCGGGGAGGAGGCCCCAGGACCTTGTCAGAAAATTGTCACTGGTGGTGGCTATGAGCCGGATTTATGGTGCAGTGCACGAACCTGCTGTACCCCGCTACAGCATACATGCAGACTGCTCCCAGACACCCATATAAACACAAAGACGCCCATATAAACACAAAGACGCCCTATCGTCTTTACCAGAGTGTCGGAGCAAGTGCCGTGAGAGAACTTAACAACAAGGGGACGGGAAGTTGATGGCTCGGGTGAACGAATGGCTCCGGCAGTCGCGCGGTCGCTGCAGAGGCTTGCGAGTAGAATCTGGCAATCCGCCCTGGTTAATACTGCGTTGCGCGTCAACCATGAAATACGCACGCACACGCCGTCTGCTTCATCGTGGACGCTAAAGAACCCTCTGGTCGTCATTAGAAACGGGTGAGCCAACGTCGCGGTCCACATATTGCCAAAGTCGCACCGCAAATTCATTACGCAATGGGGATTACACAAAGAGCAATCGTCGCTCCCCCCTGAATTCACTCTTTCTTATAACATAACGGCCTTCGCGATAGCCGCACACCCCAAGGGTGGCGCGAACACCGGGGGTGTTCATTAGCATCGTTAATTGTCGTGGAGCAGCGAATTGTGGTGGGGGGGGGGGGCGGGGGATTCTCACCGGAAGGCGTCAAGGGAGACGTTGTGGACCTCGCGGGGAGACAGGCCGAGGTTGTAGCGCTGGTTGGTTGCACGCACCACTCCCTTCACGTCCTGCAGGCCACCAAAAAGATCAAGATGTACCGTATGTAGATTGAACTTCTTTCGCACGGTACGTGGCCAACCACGCTAATCAATCCCCCGTGTAGCCTTTAACAGACCGTCGGGGAAAGTGCCGTTAGCAAGCACCGATGATTGGAGGAGGCAGAGCGCCGGGCGGATAAAATGCAGCAAGCTGGCAAAGTATCGGGCACAGTGCCTCTGCTGGTGATCTCAGTTCGTTAACCCATGCCACCACCTGAGTGTCCCGTGACCTGCCAGCAGCAGCGAGTCTCAAAGTGAGAAGGCCTAACACAAGTACCATGGTGACATCACCACCACTTAGTGGCGAAAGGCAGATAAATTATGAACTAAACTATTTTAATTTTACAAGGTAAAGCCCACTCAGCTATTAGTTATTTTATCAGTTGCGACCTGACCACAAATGAAAGCTCAATGAAGCGGCTTATCACGTGGAAATGTATAGCAGCCAAATAATCTAAATGCTTGTTCATTCTAAATGTGGAAGTAAAATACAGGGGAAACGGAGAAAAATCTACACGACCACGGGGAGAGAGACACGCAAACTCTAATATATATGTACGTACCCCATAGCAATATACAGCAGGCGTCAGGGTTCGGATCAAACCCACGATCTCCCGCACACCAGACGGGGGAGATAACATCTCGCCACCGCGGCTGTTGACGTTGTCGTTTGTCGTTGCGGTGTGTGAACGTGAACGCGCGAGCGCGGGCAACGGCACCTGCAGGTCGGGGAAGAAGCCCGGCTTGTTGATGAGCCGCTCCACGTGGCGGTTGACCTCAGGGTGGCGCGTGCACTTGATGAAGAGCCTCTGCTCGATGACCCGCCCCGTCATGTTGGTGCAGCCCTTAAGCTCGCACAGCCGCGAAAAGATGCTCATGATCTTGCGCTTCAGCTGGTGCTCCTGCACGTAGGACGAGTCATCGCGGCCCAGCTCGTCCAGATCCAGCTCTCGCTCCTGCACGCACACACACGCGCAAAGACAAAGGCCCCCCGTGTAGCCTCTAACAGACTGTTGAGGCAAGTGCTTTCAGCACACACAAACACTCATCTCCCCTTTGTCGCCTCTCACAGACTGTTGGAGCCACCACTGTTAGCACATACACACAGATCCCCTGGGTAGCCTTAACAGACTCTTGGTTTACGAATTCGCGTGAACACAACTGACAAATTATGGACAATTTTCGATTAACGAAATCGAATTTCCGCGCGAACGAAATTTCTCTACGGCACGCGCCACAAGATTATCAAACAAGAAGCCACCCAGGAGGCTGCATCATCCATCCGCGACAGCGTTACGGTGTCCCGGCAGCGACAGCAATAACGCCGCCACCTTGCCAGGGATTCCAACATGCAGCAGATCCTTTGGAGAGTTTCCCGAAAAGTGTTTAAATTAATTAATTATTAACCAATCGTTTTAATATTCATGTTCTTTCTTATTATTGTATTGTGAAAAATTATGGAGGTATATTGTATTTTTAGGTTAGGAGTACAGTTGGAATGACTGTCTGAAATGGATTCCTTATATTTTTGTATTTAATTAATGGAAAATTGGTCCCGATTTAGAACGTTTCGTTTTAAGTGCGTTTTTTTTTCGTAAATCGAGGGATAGCTGTGCCATCTCCTCTCCCCACCCATTCACTCGAGGGATTGCCATCTGTACTGCCAAAGATAACCTGCCGAGCCACCTACCCCCCCTCCCCAACCCTGTGGTGAACCGCACCTGGAGTCGCTGAATCTCGCGGTTGTAGAGACGCAGCAGGTCCTCCAGCCTCTCAATCTGACGCCGAGAAGCACGCGGTTTAGCCCCATCCGCCGTGCCAGCCTTGGCATCATCTTTACCACCGCCACCACCACCACCGCTGGCACCGGCACCGCCGCCGCCATCATCACCACCGCCGCCGCTGCCACCGTTGCTGTGCGCCGCGTCGTTCACCCGGGGCCTCTTCACCGCCGGTTCGGACGAGTCGACCCCGCCACCACCGCCGCTCCGCGCCAGCGCCTCGCCGCCACCGCCGCTCTGCGCCGGCGCCTCGCCGCCACCGCCGCTCTGCGCCGGCGCCTCACCGCCACCGCCACTCTGCGCCGGCGCCTCACCGCCACCTCCGCTCTGCGCCGGCGCCTCGCCGCCACTTGCCGACGACGCATCCTCTGTGCCAAGACGGTGGAGGGAGGGGAGGTGGAACGAGGGCTCGGGTTGGCGAGGGCTCAGGGTCCGTTTGTTCGCGACAATTCGTCTAAGGGCAAGCGACATTTGCAGCTGCCCCGATGTGTATTTCCCGGTAGCGCTGCGTGTTGTTTGGAATGACGACCAACGTTTCGCTCCACTTGCTTATTCAGGAACAGAACTAAAAAACTTGTGTTCGACGGCAGTTGAGTAATATTACCGGGGAGAACTGCTTAGTTCAGTTCCTGGACAAGCTCCCAGCAGGTGGAGCGAAATGTCGGACGTGCCGAACAACACGTCGTGGCAGTACAACCAGAAAACACAGAAGGCACAACCGCAGATTCTCACGCTGGCTGGCAAAACCAACAACAACAATAATAGTTGCAGTACAAAATGTAATTTGATGGATGTAATCATGCAGTCATTGGCGACCGGGTTGCGAATAGGGACTCTCTACGCTTGACGAGAGCCCGGTTTAAATCACAGGCGGTCGGCACCCAGATTCCAACCCAGGATTGTCAGCGGTGCTGGTTCAAGCTCAACATTGAGACACTCCGTACATCTCATCGGGGGGGTTGGGGGGGGGTTCAAGCTGCTATTACACATCTCTCCCCCACCCATCCACCGGAACGCTGTAACCCTCCCGGAAATCCTGTGAATCGAGGAAAATGGTCGCCTTCCCATTCATCAGTAACCTCAATCACGTCCCTCGTCATCGCTTACAGTCACGTGAGCCTTTTCGACCCGTGCGCTTAACCTTGAACAATGCAAATTCAACCTCGATGGAGCCTGAAGAGCCGAACAAATAGAGTTCAAAACAACTCGCAAGCAACCTGTGAAAGACCAAAAGCAGATTCCTGGGTTTGATCTTCCACGATTGCTCATGGAGCACCCTAAATCGCATCCACTGCACAAACCATGGCAGATGCGGATACCTGTAGTCATCTCGAACAAAACGTACAACATGTAACGATGCAATGCCCAATCCACAAATACGAAGGAGACACCACAGCGATACATTCCGCTTCTCCTGACGCGGTTATCTGGCTTGACCACCTGAATGTGAAATTGTAGTTGTTGCCGTGCATCTGCGGTGGCTAGATGTTAACTCCCTCTCCTGGTATATTGGGGGTCGTGGGTTCAATCCCCCTCCTGACGCCTGTATATTTAGAATTTGCATGTTTAAAAGTATTTGGCTGCCATACATTTTCACATTATGATAAGCCACTTCGTTGAGCTATTATTTGTGATAGCCAGGTTGCTTTTTAAAACAGCTATATGGCTCAGTGGGCCTTAGCAGCTAAAATAAATAGTTTAGCTTTAAAGTTACATTAGTCACACGAATGAAGAAGGAGAAGAAGCCGCAGCTCCCGCCCGCCCCTCGCCTGCCCGCCACTCACCGCGAGGACGCTTGCGCTGAGCGTTGGCCTTGAGCACCGCCACCACCTCGTTGATGTAAACGTACGTGCGCGACGGCTTCTCCGAGATCTTGCGCACGTAGCGGCGCAGCACGGCACGCAACTCCGCCGACTCCTTGAATGCGGCAGTGGTGTTGGCGTACTTCGCCCTGAGGAAGCTCAGCACCTCGGGGTGCTTGTGGGCGACGCGTGCGCACACCTCCAGGAACTGTGCCCACGAACAAGAAACAAAGATGGAGATTCACCCACCGTGTGCGTGTCGTTACGGGTACTGCAGGGTCCGACCACGTCTGTCCGGTGCTCGCCGAGCTGCCTTGCCTTCCGGTTGCCGAACGAATGCGTTGGAAGGTCGCACTCATTGCACAGAGGACTTTCCACAAATTAACCACAACACCTTGCCAATCTCGTCAAGCAGCGTAAACCATGACGCAAACTCCTCGCAGCAGCAGCGGCTTATGGCTAGCCATCGAACAAAGACAGTCACCACATCGCACGCGTTCAGATGCACTTCCGCGGATGCTTCGAACGCTCTTCCTTCCGATATTAGGAAGCCATTGGAGCTGTGCACTTTTAAATCATATAGATTGACGAACTAATTTCTTTAGAAATGCTTTTTAATTTGTTATCCTTCCCCCGCACCTCCGATTAGCATGGTTGACTACGTACGGTGCGAAAGAAGTTCAACATAAATAAATACATATGTGTAGAATTCATATTGAGAATCTGTATTTATCCTCGAGGAATCCAATGAGCTATGAGGCAATTTTTTCACAGATGTCCAGTAGGGCCGGGTCAGCAAGTGACAGACTTCACAGACTGTGTGTGCAAGCACTGTTAGCGAGCACCTATGAAGGCTGGCACGGCAAACAACGGGGTAGGTGGGTGGCCAGCACCACGCCGGCACAGCTCCCGGTGTTTATATTACATAGATTATTTGGCTGCTATAAATTTCCACGTGATAAGCCACTTCGTTGAGCTATCATTTTGTGGCCAGGTCACTTCTGAAAATGAAGCTAATAGCTCAGTGGGCTTTACCTGATAAAGAGTTAATGTTTTAATTGATTTGCTTACCTTTCCTATACTTTGCACTCCTCTTATGTTTTTGTATTGTTTGTTGCTGGAGCTTTTTGACCCGCCCCCTACTGGGCATCTGTGAAAAAGAGCTTTATAGCCCGTCGGATTCCTCTCGAATAAACAAATATTCCGATTATGATTTTGTCTCCCCAGTTCTGATGTTTACTACACACCACTCCAGGCTCTGATTTTAAGGCCTCGAAATAGACAATGACCATTACCATTCATCAAAATGTCAAGATACAATTACGGATTTAGTCTTGCTGAACTACGTCACTCCATGTCGACCAGCCCCCCTCATTAATAGTCATGAACAGGTTATGTCCTCCACATGGACCCGCCCCTAATTAATAATCATAAGCGGGTGACGTCCGTTCGCATGGAGAACCCCCCTCATAAATAATTGAGCAGGTGACGTCCTCCAAATGGACACCCCCCACCATTAATAACAATTTGCGGGTGACGTCACTCCACATGGGGGGGCGAGGCGCCTCCTCCCCCCTCCTCAGCGTCAACTTACAAGCCTCACTACAAAGGCAGAACCCTCACGTCACGCGATCTCCGTAGCGCTGTTGAGACATAGAAGTAAAAAGGACGTCATGATGAACGAGGGATTATAACCTTTAAATGAAATAGGTCTGTGTCACCGCGGCGTTTAAAATTGCACACGATTGGATGCAATGAATATCACGTCGCGGTCTGCTTTTCACTTGCAAGTTTCAGATGTATTGTAATACACCCGTCCTTGGACGGGCAAAAGGCTAGTTATATAAATACGTGTCATCAATGTGGATCGTCTTAAACCGGAGTCCGCCTGTATTCTGTTCTTGCAAATGGCAAAATGTTCAAGAGGTTGAATGCAATCGTCGAGGGCTGCAAGCCACGCAAGAAGGCGTAAGGAGAGAGAGTTCATATCGTTTTTCTATTTGGTACATAGTTTGGGTTGTATGGCTGGTCGCATTGCTATGGCTGCTTATCTAATGTTACATTTATTAAGGAGATGTATGTATCGGCCTGTTAATGTTTTGATGCAGATGATGTTCCCACCGAGGTGGACCTTAAGGGAAATGTCAAAGAGCCAGGGAGTGCGATGTTTGGGTCTCGAACGAGGCGTTTTTATCCTGGACGTCCGCTTGTTCCACCGTGTTCGCCATTGTTCGTAGATTTGTCTCCAGGTCCTCAGATTTTTCCCTCCACATTTAGAATCATGCGTTTACAGTATTTGGCTGCTATAAATTTCAAGGTAGGGATATGCCACTTCATTGAGATATAATTTGTAATAGCCAGAGCCAATAGCTCATTGGGCCTTACATGGTAAAATAAAAAGTTAGTCATCGAGTTGTCTTTCTCTCAGGCTCATACGAGCGTGTGGTTGGCACCAACACCCTCCTCTTAACAAGCCCCTGTCAGTCCTGGGAATCCATTCCTATTCACTCATTACCGTACTACATTTGTAACGTGCACCAATTTAACTTACCAAGGACAATTCAGAGTTGCTGGAGAGTAAATTAAAGAGAATGAAACTTCAGAAACCGATGACTTAACTAGCAGTGATCATGGCGACGATGTTTTGACTGTGGGAAGTGGCGTGAAATAGCATTCGCTAAATAAAAAAATAAATGGCAACGAATACAAAAAGGCGATAACGTGAGACGAGTTGACACTACAGTAGTGTGGACCCCCCCCAGCAGCCCCTCCCCTCCTATGGCACTACACTAGTAAGAACTCTTGGAGAATAATAGCGACGATTATCAGAAGGTCTCGTGTGATGGGGTAGAGTGTGGTTAAAGCCTAGCGATCCCAAGACGCCTGGCCAACTTGGAGTAGCCAAATAACCCCTCCGAAAGGGGCTCCCTTGGAGATCCCTCGAGTGGAGGAGGAGGCCCTCTTACCACTAGCAGTGGGAGTCACGTCAAGGCTGTTGACGTTGACAATGCGGCCAAGTTCAGGAGGTGGTCCGATATCTCTAGAGCAGAGCTCTTCACTAATTGCCGGGGGGGGGGGGCACACCATTTAAAACTATTGGATTTGACAGCAGGAAGATGATGATGATGATGGGGTGTATTGTCGGGGCCCGCACGTAGGGGCCGCCAGTGAAGAACGACCGAGCTAGAGGCCTTTGTGGTTCCACCTCATCATCATCACCACCACCAACCATCAGTCAATGCCATCATGTCACCATCAAAGACAAAGATCCGCCGTAGTCTTAGCAGCATGTTGGGGCAACACCTTTGAAGGCTGAAACGGTACACCAGAAGATGAGGGGGGCAAGCACCACGCCCGGCCGCCTTTGTCTCCCCAGTGACGATTCTTTTACACACCGCATCAGGTACTCATTAAAGGCTGAGTCGACCTAGGGGAGGCCCAGGACCGGTTGAGATAATCGTCACTGGCGGTGTTGGCCGTGAGCGGGAAACGACCTCGGAGCTCACCGCTCGACTCCCCTCCCCACATCACCACCACCATCAGAGTCTTCAGAAGCCGATTACTCTGGGCTCGTCGCGGTTGGCTACGTACGGTGTAAAAGAAGTTCGACATTCAGCAGCAGATGCATCGTCATGTCAGACAAGTGCCAAGCAGTCAAAGCCCTCACGACCGTCATCGTCACAAGTGCAAAACAAGTCCAAGAAAGTGTCAAAATCCTCGCTGATCGCCACCACCACCACCTCTGTAATGATAACGACCAAGATCATGAAGATGATGGCCAAAATCATCATGATTAGAACCTTCTCGTGGGATCTGCCTCCACCGGCCCTCAGCCACAGCGGCGGTGTCCGACCTACCGAGACCCCCCCCTCCCCCAGCAAGACGAGGGGGAGGCTGAGGAGATTCCCAGGAGAACCCCGTGAGGTGGAAACCTTCACCAAGTCGCCTCCACCATCCATCCTCACCTCAGCGAATAGTCTCTGACCAGCGGTCGTCTTCATTTCTTCTTTCACGGCCACCGCTGTTGAATCCACCACGGCCGCCACCGCCGTCGTTACCGCCGCTGCTGCTGTTGTTGTAACCACAGCCGCTGCCTTCTTAGCCACGGGAGGCTCTTCGTCAGAGGATATGTCGATGACGATCACGCGCGAGCAGCCCGCTCCTCGACTGCCATTGTTGCTCCTCGCGCTGGCGGCCATTGCTGCCACTGCGCGGCTCCGGAGTTCCCGCTTCAGGCCCTCCGAGCTGACTGGGCCGCCTCGACCTCGATTGGTTCGCGCCGCTCCCCCCCCCTCGCTTGAGCGCGAGATGGATTCGTCCGCTGAGGCGCTCGCCCCGCCCCCCTTCTCATTGCGTAACGAGGCGATTGGCGGTCGCCGCCGGTGGCTCGCGGAGTGGGTCAAACCAACTGCGCGTCATGCTGAGGGGGAGGGAGGGAGGTCTGTGAGAAGTGGGAGGTGTAAATGTGTGGTGACGCTCATTATTGGCACGCTTGTTTGACAACGCAAGCTGTTATTTTTTTATTTATTACATTTATTATCAGACAATTATCTCCTTACAATATCTGTCCGCATAAAAAAGTCCAATTTGACACATCTCATCAGCCACATGGCTTTCTGGGGAGTTAATTTCAGCAGCATTGGTTCATATTCTTGGTTATTTCGGTAAAGTCACGTAGCATTGATTGGTTCGGTACAAAAACAACCTCTGGGTCGGTTTCACATTCAGTGTCTCTCATCAGCAGTAAAGTTTTGCTTGAACCATTTTGGGTGAACTGCCGGAACATCGGAAGCCAATCCAGGAGGGCAAATATGGTCCTGCAAGGGAAGGAGCACTGGCACCATTCATGTGTGGATGTTGAACTTCTTTCGCACCGTACGTAGCCAACCGCGCGAATCGGAGGTGTGGGGAAGGACAACAAACAAATGAAGTTCTAAAGAAATGAATTTTCAATCTGGATGATGTACACGTGCATAGCTCCAGTGGTTTCCTAATATCGAGAGGAAGAGCATTCCAGACGTCCACAGAAGCGCATCTGAAAGCGGGCGATGCGGTGACCGTCTTTGTCCGATGGGCATCCAAAAGCCGCCGCTGCGAGGATGACCACCGCCGGAGTTCACGTGATGGTGGTGGTTTATACTCCTTGACGAGATCAGCGAGGTGTTGTGGTTCCTGTGTGGCAATAACTTTGTGTACAGCATCAACTGGGCCCACCAGTGCATGGCTTGCTGCGAATCACGGGAGGGTCCACGATGCTACTGGTCAGTCGCCCTCCAAAAACAACGAAGGGCGGAGCAGCGACGCTCACAACAATGAGCGGAGCGCCGGGCTGTAAAATACAGCGATTTGGCACAGTAGGGGGCACAGGTGGTGTGCATCTGCCGGTCATCTCAGTCAGCCGACTCATTGCACCCAGGTCTGTCCCGTGCCCTCCTGTCAGCGAGCCTTCGACACTTCATATGGCATCAAAGTGCATCTGACCTGCCACAGGTGACGTCGCCCTCACTTAGTATTGGTATTGGTACTGTGTTGAACTTCTTTCGCACCGTACGTAGCCAATCGGAGGCATCCGCAGGCGGGAGGGACGCGGTTCATTGATCTGCCCCGAGCGATGACAAATGATGGACGGCACGCTGCGAGTGAACTTCGCGAGGCAATCGTCTTCCAGAATTACGCGTTGAGAGTATTCGACTGCTCTACATTTCCACACGATAAGCCACTTCGTTGAGCTGTCATTTGTGATAGTGAGGGCGCTTCTGAAAAAGAGCGACAGTAACTCAGTGGGCCTTACCTGGTAAAATAAAAATTCTAAAAGTGGATTCGTCTTTCGTATGGCATCTACAATGTCACATTCAAGGCGGTCAAGCCAGGTAACCGCGTCAGGAGAAGCGGAATGTATCACTGTGATGTCTCCTTCATAGTTGTGGATCGGGCATTGCAATAATTACATGTTGTTATGGTCTGTTGTGGAAGACCACAATCGCACATTGGAGAGTTTTACATTTTCCATTTGTGCATCAGGTATCTGCATCTGACATGGTTTGTAGGACACGGTTTAGAGTGGACCATGAGCTTCGTGGAAGGTCAAAACCTGGGATCTCCTGCGTTGGGTCTTTCACAACGTGGTGTTTGTGAGCTCTTTGAAACCCCTATCACACGTGTTGAGATTTCTCAAGCCAGCTTTGGCCGGCGGTATCAGTTCGAAAGCGATATTATAATCCTTATTTATCCTGGAGGAATCCGATGAGCCGTGAAGTTATTTTTCATAGTATGTCTCCAGTAGGTGCACGGGATCAGAAAGTTGCAACAAATATTCAAAAAAACGATCGGAGTGCAAAGTAATTGTAAGGCAAACACATCACTAAAATAATAAACACTTGTATTTAACTAGGTAAAGCCCTTTTCAGAAGCTGCCTGGCCACAAATGATAATTCAACGAAGTGGCTCATCATGTGGAAATTTAAAGCCGCCAATGGTCGAACTTAACGAGGTGTTTTAATTTCAAACAGTTGCTGAACAAAAGCCCAAATCGCCAAGCGGTCAGCAACAAACAGCACCGTTATGGAAGTGCGTACACGTATGTTTAACTTATTTCGCACCGTACATAGCCAAACGTGTTAATCGGAGGTGAAGTTACACATGAGTGTAACGTCGTAAATTGAATTGAGCAAGGTTATGTTTTGATGGCTGGGGGCTGGGAAAGCAACAACGATGATGATGTAAAGAGGGAACTCCAATGGAAGAACAGTGCGAAGTATGAGCAGGAGGAGCGAGGTTGACCTACAGTGGCAAGACGCGAACGAATGGATGGCAGCCAGTGGAGAGAACGTGCGTAAGAGCACGTCCACCACGGAGACGGAACGGTGAAATCAGCTCTTGTGTGGTGGAGGCCTTAATCCAGCAGTGGCAAGATCATGGCTGATGACGACGACGGAGTCGATTGCAATCGATCCATGGAACTGAATCGATACGACTCTTGCAGGACCTATTTGTGTCGCCGCTGCCCATTGGTCAGCAAGCGTTTCCGCCCACTGATCTCTAACCAATCAGCGAACGCGACTCATCGGCGCTCTCGGAAGTGGGCGGGCTCAAGTCCGCGCATGCGCCCAACGCCCTTCCTTTCCCTTTGGGATCCGGGCCGAAGCGGCGCCATCGCGGGGAAGCCGAGTCCTCGGCAACCATGGTAAGTGGCTCCCCGCGGCTCCTTGCGGCTCCCATATCGTGCAAATGGCAGTTTCCCCGCACCGCCCGTGCCTCCCCGCGTCACGTCGCCGCAATCCACCGACTCCCGCGCGGTGGATGGCGACGGATGGTGACGGATCGCCCTAGGCCCTACGCCGGCTCCCCGCTCCTCGCCTAGCCGCGCCTCCCGAGGCAAGAGGCCGCCTGGTGGTCGTTGGGCAACTCGGGCTGCAGCCTCCGGGGGTGGTTGGGCGCAGTGGCTTATACGCACGTAGCGTAAAGTTTATGTATTTTTCTGCGAACATCACAGGCCTTGATTCGAGTTTACGTGGGTTTGAGCCCCGGGGCCGTGAGAAAATATCCGTCCTCGACGGGGTGTGAGGCCTACTGCGAACACATGGCTCTCGGACTGGGCCGTGTTGGCTTATTAAATGGGCTTCTGAGGCTCCATTATCCACAGCTCCCCCGAGGGTCGGCTTGCGAGACTTGGAACGGATGAATTTGTCGGTGAGCATTGCTAAGGGGTCAGAGCTCGCAAGCCAAGCGGGTGCCGAGCCTGGTTATAACGACGCTTGAATTGGAGACCTCATTAAATCGGCAGCTGATACCTCGCGGGCAACGTTAGGGGTACTGACCACATCTATTGTACTCCACTACTATGCTCCCCACGCCTTTACCGACACGAACCCACGTGGTCAAGTTTGGTCGCGCAGCGCATCCACCATTTTCAGCACGTGGGGGAGGGGGGGTCTCGAGCGCGGTTGTGGGTTTGCCAACAAGTTGCACGTGTAAAACATCGGGTTGAACCTGATGCTACTTTACAAATAAAGTATGTAGAAAGAAAATAAATAATTACGTGACTTTACGGAAATAACCAAATAATTCCTGCAGTCACGAAAGCTTCGAATCCAGTTTGAAACGAAGTATGTTTAATCGCCGTCTTCATAATGGCAGCGAAGCGATGGGACGCGTCCGTGAGGGCGTCCACTTAACAGCGACGATTAAATCCTCGAGCGAGTCGAGTGTACACGTGCTACGGCGCATTATTACCGTGCAGGGTCGTGAGAGATTGAAACGGTTTTGGGCGAGCCCTTCATGCAGTAGCGGATCAGGAAGGCCTCGTCGCTTAGAAAATCATGGTAGTTGTGACGATGGAGAGAGTTGGTCGAGGTGTTGCGTGCTGAAGTGTGATGGTGCTTGTGGTGGTGATAGTTGTGGGAGATGAGTGGCTAGTGTCTTACCCAGTTTTTTCTCCAAATTACGCATTATATAATTCACATGAATCGCAATTCACTTTTACAAGCACGGTTTTCCACGGGTTTGTTAATTCCACTGCACCGGTGCAGGTTATCCGTGTGAGGATGCAGTGATGACGGTTGTTTCTGTGTGCACTTGTCCACTATGCAGAAGGGGTTCATAAAGACAGTGAAGAGCAAGGCGTACTTTAAGCGCTACCAGGTCAAGTTCAAGAGGCGTCGTGGTGAGTTCCCCTTCGTACTCGCATCACTTAAATACACTTACCACGATTTCATATCCATTTGCGCTGAGACAACTATCCCTTCGGAGCTGTCACACACCAATGCGATCCTCCGTGTGGAGGCTTCAATCTATCACACAGTTACTTTGGAATCTTCGAGTGATCTCTGGTCCACACCTTAGAGGTCATCATTTTCCCACCCACGCTGCTGTACAAGGGGTAATGCTGTTCGTCGCATGACGGTCAAGCTGGAATTTAAACACAAAGTGCAGAACCAACTTTAATATGGGGTTCATACTCTAGATTTAATATGGGGTTTTGTACAGTCATTCCTGGCCACCAACCCATCAACTTGCTACACTTAACCTGATTTAGTCGCAACCACGTCTGGCTAAAACCCAGATTCGAACCCAGGATCTCAGCGGTGTCCACTCAGCTCCGTCAGAGCAGAGTCGATCAACTTTGAAATGCATAAATAGCGGTGTCTCACTCGCTCGCCACCTCTCACCCACAAGTGACGCCGACATGCACTCTACGGCTTCCACCCCCTCCTTGCCCTGCCCCCTACCTCCCTCGCTCCCCTCACCCCTCGCCCTCACCCCTCCTCCACTCCCGACCTCCACTCACTGCTGCCTCCTCTCGCTTCATCTGTTCCCCCGTGTCCCTTGTTCCCTCTCTGAAACAGAGGGAAAGACCGACTACTTTGCACGCAAGCGCCTGATCGTTCAGGACAAGAACAAGTACAACACGCCCAAGTACCGGCTGATTGTGCGCCTCACCAACCGTGATGTCATCTGCCAGGTAGGAGGGACGGCCGCCTGTGGCTGCCCTTACTGGGGTGGTGGCGGGGGGGGGGGCAAAGTCGGGTACTGCGGAGATGTTAACTACCTCACCTGGTATACAGGAGATCGTGGGTTCCGACCCTTACGCCTACTCTATACATGGAGTTTGTGTGTTCTCCCCGTGGTCGGGTGGATTTTTCTCCGGTTCCTCCGGGTTTTCTCTCCACGTTTATATAAACGCGCGTTTAGAGCATTTGGCTGCGATAAATTTCCACGTTATAAGCCACTTCTATCATTTGTGGCCAGGTCGCTTCTGAAAATAGCTATTTAGCTCGGTGCGCCTTACCTGGTTAAATAGAATGGGGTGGCAGAGACTTAATAAGACAATGGGTCCTCTGGGACAGCGTTAGAGAAATCGTCATTGGTGGCATTCCCCATTTCTAGAAAAATCTCGTTGCCCAAAATCTGATGGAAGCTCCCCCTAGTGGGCAGCTGGGTCAGCAACTCCAGTCGGGGTACGCAAGGCGGAGCTCGCCTCGACTGCCTCACGTTTGATACGGTGGCGGCGTTTGAGTGGGACCTCGGTATGGTGGTGTGCTTGGGCTGTGTAATCAAGTGGCTGTGTGGCGTCGTTGCGTGTTAGCAACGCTCTGCTCTCGCATGAGAGCTGCTTTGAAACACTTGATGACGCTGGTTGTTTCCCAGCGAAACGTCGTACAACGTTTTCAACGTTTTGCTTGGAGTTTGAAACATTCCTCTTAATTTGGCTGATAAACCCACTCGATTGCGAAATGTTCCCTTGACGTGACACCTCGATTTAATTGGCTCTGTCGGGTGAAGTGGTATTAAAAAGTACATGCCGACACGATGCAACCCAAAATACGCTAATTATCAACCATAGTTACACTTTATTTCGTATCATTCATCGCTTCGTTTTTGTACAGTGTACCTCGTAAGCTGTGTTTTTGCGTCGTACCCATCATGGCATTGTGTACATGGTGCGTTGCAGGTGGCATACGCTAAGATCGAGGGCGACGTGATGGTGTGTGCCGCCTACTCGCACGAGCTCTCCAAGTACGGCATCACCGTGGGACTCACCAACTACGCCGCCGCCTACTGCACCGGCCTGCTGCTGGCGCGCCGCGTGAGAGCCGCACCCCACCGTGCAGCGCCATCCTCGCCGCCATAGCGCCGATCAGCACCGTCGCCTCCCCCCTCTTTCCGTACCACCAGACTACCCTCACCACCACCATGACCTCCCCATCGCCTGTCCTCTCGCCTTGCCATCAGACGTGACCTCACCGTCATTCTTCGCGTCTGCGATCCCAACGCATGGCGATCTTCACCATCGCCTACCCTCTATAAAAACGATAAACCATTTTTTCAATAAATTTATATTTTATCAGATAAGGCCCACTGAGCTATACAGCCCTTTTTCAGCGCACTGCCCTCATCAACACTGCCCACCCATTGTGTCAAATCCAGCTCTTTCCCCGATACCTCCTGCAAGCCCAGCCTAGCCGGCGCCGCGAGGTGATGACGTCCTAAATCTGAGGAGACTCAAGTTGGTCCTTGGTCCCATGCGCTGATGCCAAACCATCAAGACGGGTCTGATCACGGCGCCGCTAGTGCCCTGGGGGGAAGGAAGATTATGGTACCTTTCTGAGCGGGGTGGTGGGTGCGTAGGCTTAGTGGGTGTTGTGGGGGTGTGTGTGGTGCATGCTTTCAAATTTGTGTAGTCAAACTTTTTTTTAAGAGACCAGGATAGGAGTCTTGTTCGCACCATTAACCCAATTTGTTAAATCGACAAAATCAGAAAAAAATTAAATGTTACAGGGATGAAGCTAATACACATCTGAGTAAAAACATCTGTCAGCGTGAAACATTTTAAATATTGCACGAACGTAAGTCAATGTTGAATTATAACTTCCCTGGAGAGCAATTTTTATTTGCGCAGATTGTACCGTAGCTGTGTGTGTGGGGAGGCTCGAGTTTGAGGGCTACGGTCCCCAGCGTTCGTGCGTCTGCTGCGTGCGTTGAGCACGTGCGTGGTTCCTCTGTTCCATGCTCCGTTGTGTAGTCTTGCATGCTCCCTCACCTCCGATCAGCACGGTTGGCTACGTACGGTGTGAAAGAAGTTCAACAAACATGCATACTGCTGTGTATCTGCTATGTTCAATGCACGTCTGGTCTGTCTCTTGAGTGCATGTGTTCGTTTGATTAATTTCTTTTGCACGATACGTAGCCGACCGCGCTAATCGTAGGTGCGGGGTTGTGTGTGGGTCTACTACCTGTGTGCGTGTGCACGTGTACCTGTGTTATATACACGAGTCTGTTTTGTGTATTCAGTGCACGTGTACCTGTAGTGTGTGTGCGCTCTGTACTTGCACTATATATGTCTGTTGTGTCCAATCGGTGTGTCTGCTGTGTGTGTCTGCCTGTGTTCAGTTTCATGTCTGTCTATTCGCACCTCCGATTAGCCCGGTTGGCTGCGTACGGTGCAAAAGACGTTCAACATACATACAATGCGTGTCTGCTGTCTCGTGTTCTCTGTCCACGCCGTCTGTGTTATGGCTGTGTTTAATGCGTGTCTGCCATGTGAGCTCGCGCATCTATGCGTCTGTCCTATCCATTCGATTCGCGTCTGTCCGCACACGTGTGTCCGTCTAATCCGGCCACCGCTCCGTCGCCCGTCCACCAGCTGCTTGCCAAGCTGGGCCTGGACAAGGTGTACGAGGGGCAGACCGACGTGACGGGCGATGAGTTCAACGTGGAGAGCGTTGACGGCCAGCCCGGCGCCTTCACCTGCTACCTGGACGCGGGGCTCACGCGCACCACCACCGGCAACAAGGTGTTCGGCGCGCTCAAGGGCGCCGTCGACGGGGGCCTCTCCATCCCACACAGGTGGGCACAACTGCACACCTCCACGCCTGCACGCCCAGTCTGCACACCCAGCCTGCACCCCCAGCCTGCACACCCAGCCTGCACCCCCAGCCTGCACCCCCAGCCTGCACCCCCAGCCTGCACCCCCAGCCTGCACCCCCAGCCTGCACCCCCAGCCTGCACCCCCAGCCTGCACCCCCAGCCTGCACCCCCAGCCTGCACCCCCAGCCTGCACCCCCAGCCTGCACCCCCAGCCTGCACCCCCAGCCTGCACCCCCAGCCTGCACACCCAGCCTGCACACCCAGCCTGCACACCCAGCCTGCACACCCAGCCTGCACACCCAGCCTGCACACCCAGCCTGCACACCCAGCCTGCACACCCAGCCTGCACACCCAGCCTGCACACATTCTATACCTCTCTTCCCCCCACACTCTCCAGCTGCTGCCAGCGATTCAAGGAGCGGGTGCACGGGGAGGTTGCAGTTGCAACGCGGCTCAACAGATGGATTTACTTTGTGTCTGCTCGTTGCACTTGAGGATCGATCGGCTCCACCTTCGCCGGTGCCACGTGAGCGTCTAACGCTCGTACCCCACGTGACCATCCTATTTGTGTTGAGCCGTGTCGGTTGGTGGAGGGTTCTTCACAACGCCGCCGCCGCACATTATTTGGTCGCATCGTTCGGTGTCCTGCACCAAGAATCTGTTGTGAACGCGTGACGTTGGCTGCGACGGGTTTGCGCTTGAGCTGCGACCGCCTTTGTTGCCGTTGGGAATTTGACCCTGGAGGGAAACCTGCCCACGTTGATAAAAACTTATCGCAGGATTGGACAATTAAAGAGGATAAATTTTGCCAGCCAAGGCGATGTCATCTCGCACCTTGTGCGTAGCTGTCCGGTCCTGGGCTTCCCCGAGGTCGACTCAGCCTTAAACGAGTCCCGGGAGCCGTGCGTTTTAGTAAACATCGTCACCGGGGGACACCACAGTTTGGCAGGGCATGTGCGCGTGGTACCCCGCGCGGTTGCGGCCTTCGCAGGTTGCCGCTCGCTTGACTGTACTTTGGCGGTAGCGAGATGTTAACTAGCACGCCTGGTATATACAGATGGTCGTGCACTGGATCCCAACCCTGACGCCTGCTGTATATTTAGAGTTTGCATTTCTCTCCCTCTCCCCGTGGTTGAGTGGATTTTTCTCTGGGTCCTCCGGGTTTTCCCCCGCATTTAGCAATATGCATTGAGAGTGTTTGGCTGCTGTTAAATGACAAGCGGCTTTGTTGAGATATCATTTGTGACCAGGTCACTTATGGAACAAGCTATACAGCTCACCTTGCCATCAGACGTGACCTCACCGTCATTCTATTGCGATTCCTTCGCGCCTGCGATCCCAACGCATGGCGATCTTCACCATCGCCTACCCTCTATAAAAACGATAAACCATTTTTTCAATAAATTTATATTTTATCAGATAAGGCCCACTGAGCTATACAGCCCTTTATCAGCGCACTGCCCTCATCAACACTGCCCACCCATTGTGTCAAATCCAGCTCTTTCCCTGATCCCTCCTGCAAGCCCAGCCTAGCCGGCGCCGCGAGGTGATGACGTCCTTACTCTGAGGAGACTCAAGTTGGTCCTTGGTCCCATGCGCTGATGCCAAACCATCAAGACGGGTCTGATCACGGCGCCGCTAGAGCCCTGGGGGGAAGGGAGATTATGGTACCTTTCTGAGCTGGGTGGTGCGTAGGCTTAGTGGGTGTTGTGGGGGTGTGTGTGGTGCATACTTTCAAGTTTGTAGTCGGTTAACTCTTTTTTTTAAGAGACCAGGATAGGAGTCTTGTTCGCATCATTGACCCAAGTTGCTAAATCGACAAAATCAGAAAAAAATAAAATGTTACAGGGATGAAGCTAATATACATCTGAGTAAAAACGTCTGTCAACGTGAAACATTTTAAATATTGCACGAACATAAGTCAATGTTCATACGTACATACACAACAGCCTGTGATAGAGGCTGTACAACACCAGTCAATGTTCATACGTACATACACCACAGTCTGGTAGAGGCTGTACAACACGAGTCAATGTTCATACATACACCAGTCTGTGGTCAAGGCTGTACAACACGAGTCAATGTACATACACAACAGTAGTCTGTGGTGGAGGCTGTAAGTGGCGGCGGTGGTTTGTGTTTGTTGTGCAGCACCAAGCGATTCCCGGGCTACGACTCTGAGAGCAAAGAGTTCAACGCGGACGTGCACCGCAAGCACATCCTGGGCGTGAACGTGGCGGACTACATGCGCTCGCTCATGGAGAACGACGAGGACGCCTACAAGCGGCAGTTCTCTCGCTACATCAAGGGCGGAGTCGTCCCCGACATGGTGCGCTACTTGGTCACCCCCCCCCTCCCACACATCCGATTATCGCGGTTGGCTACGTATGGCGCGAAATAAGTTCAGTGTATGTACACCGCCAGCGCAGTGGGTCCACTCGGGAAGCGTCGCCCGTGGTTGGGGTTGGACGCCGTGGTGGCAGGATGTTAACTACCTTGCCTGGTACGCAGGAGGTAGTGGGGGCTATATTCCGTGTGTCTCCCCGTGGTGGTGTCAATTTCTTCCCGGGTCTTCCAGTGTTCTCCACGTTTAGAATAGAAGCGTTTAGAATAAATTAACTGCTGCTAGAACATTCCATCTGATAAGCCACTTCATTAAACGATCATTTGTGGCCGGGTTGTCTCTGAAAGAGCCGTATAGCTCAGTGGGCCTAACCTGGTAAAATAAAATTTTTTTATAGTTTAGTTTTAAATAATGCTGCTGTGTAATGAGGGTTAGTGTGAGGAGGCGGTGGCGAGGTGGTTAACCCTGCTGTGTAGATGGAATGTTGGGTGTAGGCTCGTGGTGGTGATGTTGAGGTTGTAACCCCGCTGTGTAGGTGGAGGGGCTGTTCAAGAAGGCTCACGAGACGATCCGAGAGAACCCGGTGCACGAGAAGAAGCCCAAGAAGGAAGTGACGAAGAAGCCCAAGAGGTCTGAGTGGACGCCATCACCACACAACCACAACTACACAACCACCACCACACAACCACCACCACACAACCACCACCACACAACCACCACCACACAACCACCACCACACAACCACCACCACACAACCACAACTACACAACCACACAACCATCACCACACAAACACAACCACCACCACACAAGCACAACTACACAAGCACAACTACACAAGCACAACTACACAACCACCACCACACAACCACCACCACACAACCACAACTACACAACCACCACCACACTACACAAGCACAACTTCACAACCACCACCACACAACCACCACCACCACCACACAACTACACAAGCACACGGATTCACAACCACACGGCTGCACAATCATAATCACACCATGGTACAGCTACACACACAGCTGCTCAACTTCACAGTCGTACGTGAGGAGTGTAGCGTGGTGGTGGAAGGGATAGTCTGATGGCAGGGTGAGAGGGTAGGTAGGCGATGGTGAGAATCTGCGGCGTGGAAGGGGTAGTGTGATGGCAGGGTGACAGGGTAGGTAGGTGATGGTGAGAATCGGTGTGGCGTGGAAGGGGTAGTGTGATGGCAAGGTGAGAGGGTAGGTAGGCGATGGTGAGAATCTGCGGCGTGGAAGGGGTAGTGTGATGGCAGGGTGAGAGGGTAGGCAGGCGATGGTGAGAATCGGTGCGGCGTGAAAGGGTAGTGTGATGGCAGGGTGAGAGGGTAGGCAGGCGATGGTGAGAATCTGTGCGGCGAGGAAGGGGTAGTGTGGCAGGGTGAAGAGGGTAGGCAGGCGATAGTGAGAATCTGTGCGGCGTGCCAGCGGCAGGCTGGTGCAGTAGGCGGCGTAGTTGGTGAGCCCCACCATGATGGCGGACTTGGATCTTGGCGCTTGCCAGCTCTCCCCTGCTTGCTCCTGCAAGCCCAGCCTAGCCGGCGCCGTGAGGTGATGACATCCAAGCTCTGAGGAGACTCAAGTTGGTCCTTGGTCCCATGCGCTGATGCAAAACCATCAAGACGGGTCTGATCACGGCGCTGCTAGTGCCTTGGTGGGGGGGGGGGGGTACCGTCTTTCTGGGCGGGGTGGGTAGACACGCATGTCGTGTGTTCCCACACTTTATAGTTGGCTACGTAGGGTGCGCAAAAAGTTCTACATACAATGGCAACCGCCCAGCTACATACCAGAGGTGGGACAAAGTCATTGTTATGCAAGTCCAAGTCGAGTCGCAAGTCATCAAATTCATGACTCGAGTCTGACTCGAGTCCAAGTCACATGACTCGAGTCCACACCTCTGCTACATACACAACTACCCAAAATACACAACTACCACAGCGGATAGTCACACCCGACCACACTTTCTGCAGAGCTTTGCGGTTCGAATCTGGCGGGTTGCCCTGGTCAATACTTTGGTGTGTATTAACAGATAAATACTACTTAACTGTGGTTAACGATCCCATTTACGAGTCGTTGGCCGTTGAGCAAATATGTCAAACTCAAAGAACATGACACTGCAAATGACTCGATTGGGGATTGCACACAGCAGCTCTGAGGGCAGTGGTTGATCTGGAAATGATGACTTTATCATACCTGTTTTGTAAATTAATATTTAACTTAAAATTAAGTTAGGTAAACTACCCTAATCCTAGCTGCATTAAAAAAGTTTTCCAGTAATAGCCATCACTTTGTATTCGAGATGAGTGAATGGGTTTTGTCACCAGCGATGATGGGGGGGGGCTGGGTGGTCCACGGAAATGTTTGCATTGTCAGTGGTCCATGGTGCCAAAGCGTTATTGAGAAGCGCTGCATTATGGGAACGAATGGGGTGGCAAAGTCATTGTCCACTGATACTGCCTCGTGCTAACGTTGGTGTGCTCTTGCCTCGCAGGTGGAACCGTGCCAAGTTGTCTCTGGCCCAGCGCAAGAACAGAGTTGCTCAGAAGAAGGCGAGCTTCCTGCGGGCGCAGGCCAGCGAGCCGGCGGAGTGACGTGCGCTATTGGGGCTGTGATGCTGCCAGCGCCACAGCTGCCGGCCAAGGGCAGCATGCGCGTGCTGCAGGGCGGGAGCTTGTGGTGCTGGTTGGGAAAGCATTCGTAAATGATCTAACCTTGGATATTTCAATAAAAGACACAAAACGAGGAACAGCCTGAGCTGGGTTTTGAGTGGCTTGTTTTTATTTGTGATGCCGATTGCACAGAGATGGAACTGCCCCTCCCCCCACCTGGCCCACCCCACCCTCACCCCACTGGTGAAGGAATTCAACATCAACCAGCCTCGTCCCCTGCACTGTCCGTCAGGGAGTGCTGCCTCCCTTGGCTCGTGGACACAATTGTGCAAAGGGTGCCGTGTAAACTGCAGCTGTGTGGGAGGGGCTACCCTGGGGGTGGACGGTGCCCCCCAGTGTGGGGCTTTACCAGCCGACCCCAGAGCGAGTGTGGTGGTGGGAGGTAGAGGGCTTAAACAAAAGCTAAATAAATATTTAGGATCAAGTATGGGATGCAGCAGGGCTTGTAACTGCACCTCGCACAACCCGCGTCGCGATGGTCGAGCTGCCTTGCTCCTACCCAATGCCGCGTGACTGGTGGTCATGCCACCAGGGGGTGGGGGTGTGCAAGGGGCCCGTGTGCCCCCCTCGACTGCAGTGGCATTGAAGCGCTTCAAACGAGCACAAAATTTAACGCAATTTCAATGGGTGGGGACCGTGTGGTGGTTCCTTGTAGTGGTTATTCACTTTTTTTGTTTTACACATCCATGGAGCCCCCCCCCCCAAAGTTAAAATTGGAGATGGGGGACCCTTTGTAAATGGGGACCCTGTGAGGGGGTGGCAAGAGGATTGATTGTGGGGAGCAAGCCGAGATCATCACAAAGCCGTTGCCCACCAGCTGCTCAGTGTTGCAGTCCATCCTTCATCGGTGTGCAGAGGACCAAGCAGCAGCAGCAGCTGCATCGTCGGTCAGGAGAAAGTGTCCTGACCTGTACGGCCGCGGGTCCATCCCTGCAAAGTAGAGTCTCCTGATCACTTGGCAGAGATTTCCTTCCAGTCTCCACATCCACATTTCTGTAGAACTGCCTTTGAAATTGAGTTTGACCTCCCACCCTGCTGCACCTCCAAATAACACCGGTTGGCTATGTACGGTGTGAAAGAAGTTCAACAGACAGACTGCTGCCGGTTCTTTGCAAACCAGCCCCCACGAAACTGCCACCAGCCAATTGGGCGTGAGCCACACTTGCCAGAGTACAGGGCAAGGGGCTGGGGGGGGGGGCTGCTCTTGCCAAAAGAGACATCCCCCCCCCACACAGCCTCAACAGGCTGTTGGTGCTTCTCGCTAGCAGCACCTGTGAAGGCCGCATCAGGGGTGAGGGGGTGGCCAGCACCACGCCCGACCGCCTTTGTCTCCCCGGTGGCAATTTTTACACCGCACCAGGTAATCATTTGAGGCTGAGTCGACCGAGGGGAAGCCCAAGACCAGATAATCATCACTGATGTTGGCCATGAGCGGGTATTGAACTTGGGCCGCCGGGTTCATAATGCGGCACGCTAACCGCTACACTTCTGGCTCCCCACGCAGCCTGACAGCGCACACATACTAATTAGAAGCGCAGAGTTGTCAGGGTATTCATTTCAGCCGGATAGGTGACCCAGAAAACATTGACATGCCCGGCACACCACGTCCAGTATACCTCGCTCTAGGCCGTGGCTATTGTCACATCCCACCCTGCTGCAGTATTTGACCAGCCAATCGGGGGGGGGGGGGGAAGCTCCGTCAGTAATTTCGTGCCAATGCCCGAGGCTCTTGACTGCACTGCCTGCTGCTGTACTTTCAATTTCTCTGTTCATTTGCTCTTGCTGCTGCTGCTGCTGCTGCTTACAAAGCTGTTGGTACTGCTGCTGCTGCTGCTGCTGCAGGTAGTAGCTGCAAGCCCGATCCGATGTGGACCGCGCTACGGGATGGGGTGAGGAGGGGAGTGATCTTCACTGATGCTTCATTCCGAACGGCGACTTTTACAGAAACCGTCGTGGAGAGTTCACCACGGGTTGAGAGCCACCGTCGCGTCTTCGGGAGCTGGATCCTATCGTCATCGGGGGGGGAGGCGATGAGCTGATTTCTCAAGTGCAAATCCATCGCTAAGTGGTTCAACTAAATATCTCAACTTGCCACCGCACCCTCAACAGCAACAACAAGAACGACGCGTTCACACATCGACGTCCTCCCGCTGGTGCCCAAATGTCAGATCACCCCCCTCAATCCGAGTGCACCAGCTGACAGACGTGGTGCCGACTGCTCGGACTGGCAGCTGTTCAGTGGCACCGGCTGCTTGGACTGGCACCAGCTGATCAGTGGCACCGGCTGCTAGAACTAGCACCAGCTGATCATGTGGCACCAGCCGATCAGTGGCACCGGCTGACAAGTGACGTCAGCTGCTAGGACTGGCACCAGCCGATCAGTGGGACCAGCCCATCGTAGACTCCCCTTGTGTCCTGAAACACCCTCTACCTTCACATTTCTGTAGACTCCTTCATGTTTTGTTCACCGTCGGATGGCCGCCGCTCGTCTCCCGCGCGCCACCCTCACCTGCAGGCGCCACCCTCACCCGAGGTGGCCGTCGTCGTGTTTGCGGCTCGCTCGTTACTCCGCTGACTTTCCTCGCCGCCTTTACATTACTCTCGCTTTCTGCGAATCTCGCTCGGTGGGCGGCGGCGGCGCCGACGCCGCCGCGCCGACGGCGGCGTCGCCGTCACGCCTCCTTGGCGTTGGAGATCTGCTTCCAGAGCAGCGCCTTGAGGTTGTTGAGCACCAGCGAGTGGTGCACCTCCATGGTGTTGGCCGAGCCGCGCAGGCTGGTGCACACGGCCAGCTGGCGCCGCAGCTCGGCGGCCACGTGGGCGGGGCAGCCCGCCAGCAGGTACTCGGCGAGCAGCGCGCACACCTTGGGCAGGTTGGGCTGGATGGCGTCGGGGGAACAGCGGCGCGCCAGCCGGTCGCAGGCGGCGCGGCAGTCGCTGCCCACGACGCAGTCCCCGTCCGAGTCGCAGCGGCGCGCCGCCAGCGCCTCGCGCAGCGCCGCCTCGGGCACGACGGCGCCGAGGTCGAGGAGGCGGGCGTCGTGCCGCTCGTTATGGCCGAAGGCGGCGGGCCCCGCCTCGCACACGTGGAACGAGCCGTACGCGCCGTGGAACACCTCCTCGGTGAACTCGAGCAGGCCGATGGACACCTTGGCGCGCAGGGCCCAGGGCGGCGCCAGCAGGGCCCGCTCCGCCGCCCGGCTCAGCCAGGCCGGCACGACCGACGCCAGCGGCCACGGGGGCGCGACGCCGTAGAGGCGCGTGACGCCGACGCGCTCCGTCACGTAGGTGTCGCCGCAGAAGCCCAGCAGGCGGGGCGCGTGCTCGCGCTCGCGCAGCACCGCCATGAGCAGGAAGTCGTTGCGCTGCAGCAGCGCCCACGCCGACTTGGCCTCGGCCAGGGACACCTTGCCGTCGCGGTTCACGTCGGCCAGCGCGATGAGGTGCGACACCAGCTCCGGCAGGCTGGGCTGCTTGCCCAGCTTGGTCTGCGCAGAAGAACAGGAGGAGGAGGAGGCGGTGGGGAGCGGTGGCGCAGCGGTTAGCGCTTCGATAACCGGCGACACGAGCCGCCAACACCGGCGACGGTGACGCGAAGCGGTCCTGGGCCTGCCTGAGCCGACAGTCTCAAATGAGCAGCTCGTGCGGTATGTAAACATCGCCGTTGGGGAGATGAAGGTGGTTGTGCGTGGTGCCGGCCACATACCCCCCCCTGGTATGTTGTCCCAGCCTTCATAGGTGCTGCACGCTCTCAGCACTTGTCCAAAGAGTCTATGAAGGCGTTACGGCGCGATCTTTGTCTTTAATGGGAGAGAGGGTGGAGAAGATGAGGGGAAATGGACGTGAGAGCTGATGACGACGACGTTGCCGACGATCACGGCGACACCGACGATGATGACGATCAAAATTACTGTTATGACAATCATATTGATACTCAACACAATGATCGCTGTGATGATGATGGTGGTGGTGGTGAGGATGGAGGCGAGGACGGTGGGGAGGACGGTGGTACGCTGCCATACGCGAAAGATTTACGCGACCCCCTTGCAGCTGCTACGAGCTCGGCTCCTGTTCCTCGCAGCCCTAAATCACGCTTCGTCTCGCCAGTGGGTGGCGGGGGCAGGTCGCGTGGGGGCGGAAGGGGGTGGGGAGTCGCGATGCCCCAACGCGGCTGGCACAGGCTGCGGCACTGCGCCTGGCACGGGTCACCTGCAGGAAGTGCAGCAGCATCTCCTTGAACTCGTCCATGGAGGTGCCTTTGATGGGTTTGTCGAAGAGGACGAGTTCGCGCCGCGGGGACGAGTCGGGCTCCAGGTCCAGGCGGAACGCCTCCTCCAGTCCGCACTTGATCACCACGTCCGCCTTGCCCCAGCGGCCCGTGTACACCTGCCACCACACGTGTACCGCACACGCGTACAGCACACGCGTACAGCACACGCGTACCACACCCCACACGTGAACCACATCCCACACGTGTACCACACACGCTAACCACACCAAACACATGTACCACACACGCGTACCGCACACGTGTACCGCACACGCGTACAGCACACGCGTACAGCACTAACGTACCACACCCCACACGTGTACCACACACGCTAACCACACCAAACACATGTACCACACACGTGTACCACACACGCGTACCACACACGTGTACCGCACACGCTAACCACATCAAACACATGTACCACACACGCGTACCACACACGTGTACCACACACGCTAACCACACCAAACATGTGTACCGCACACGCGTACCACACACGTGTACCACACACGCGTACCACACACGTGTACCACACACGTGTACCACACACGCGTACAGCACACACGTACCACACCCCACACGTGTACCACACACGCTAACCACACCCCACACGTGTACCACACACGCGTACAGCACACGTGTACCACACACGCGTACAGCACACGTGTACCACACACGCGTACAGCACACGTGTACCACACACGCGTACAGCAGCGATGCCAGAGGGTGACGTGGGAGCGTGGCTCACCTGGCGAGTGGGGTGAGTCGACAGACAGCGCTGGAACTGCAGCGTCTTCTCCTCACACAGGGCACTGCAGGCCGATCCGGCTATTATTCCCTTCTTGTACTGATCACACTGCACACACACACGCACACACGCACACACACGCGCACACACACACGCGCACACACACAAGGGCAAGTGCTGTCAGCGAGTAGCACCTGTGAAGACCGGTGCCGCACACGGGGGTGGGTGGCCAGCCCCACGCCCGGCCGCCTTTGTCTCCCCAGTGGCGATGTTTTTACATGCCGCACCAGGTACTTATTTGAGGCTGAGTCGACCTAGGGGAGGCCCAGGACCGATTAAAATAATCGTCACTGGTGTTGGCCGTGAGCTGGAATCGAACTCGGGTCGCCGGGTTCGTAGCGCAGCGCGCTGACCGATGAACGACCGCTCCCCACGCGCCCACACACAAACAGATGCCCCTTGTCGCAGTGAACAGACTGCTGGGGCAAGTGGTGTCCACGAAAACCGATGAAGACTGGCACGGCACACCAAGCAGGTGACCAGAACCAAGGCCAGCAACATTTGTTGTTTACACATCGCACCAGGTACCCGCTGAAGGATTGGTCGACCGAGCAAAAACAACAATTAAACAGTCCCAGACCACGCCAAGATAGCACACGCAGTAGCGCTCAATAGAATGGCACATGAACATTGAACTATCGATACACAGGTCAGGCTCAAAGTTACAAATCACATTTCAAAATGTCTGCATCCAGCATGCATACGCATGGAGAGCTAATCAGCGGTAACGTCAAAACAGTGTCCCCGCTTCAACTCGGCTCCACCTTCGTCCACCCTGCTCCACCCCCCTCGTCTCACCACCATGATCTTGCAGACGGCTCCACGGCACAACTCCGTGTAGGAGGAGTACTGCATGTAGAGCACCCAGCTCCCCACCAGCACGCCCAGCCACACGAGGAAGAGGTGCCTCACTCGGAGCCCCGGGAAGCGGGTCTACAGAGACAGGCACACACAAGGGGACATGGAGACACCACCACGCCCAGCCGCACGACGAACGGGAACTTGGAAAATATTTGTGTTTTAGCCGCTAAGGCCCGCTGAGCTGTGTAGCTATATTCAGAAGCAACTTGGCTATTACAAATTATAGCTCCAGGAAGTGGCTCATCACGTGCAGCCACAGTGACTGTGACACCCACTCGTGGCCCAGGGAATCGGAGTCAACAGAGACTCGGGGTGACACGGGGTGACACGGGGGATTGCAGACAGAGCAACGGAGTCACTGAGACAGCAGACATCAGCAGTATGCCCAGCGAAACCACTCGGAGCCCAGGGAATATGAAGTGTCACACACAGAGACACACACACACCACACAGAGACACACACACAGAAACACACACAGAGACACTCACACAGAGACACACACAGAGTCACACACAGAGTCACACACAGAGTCACAGAGACACATACACAGACACACACACAGAGACACACAGAATCACACACAGAGCCACAAAGACACACACAGAGACACACAGAGTCACACACAGAGCCACAGAGACACACACAGAGACACAGAGACACACACAGTCACACACAGAGACACAGAGACACACACAGAGACACACAGAGTCACACGCAGAGCCACACACAGAGGTTCCGTTTGTTGTCCTTCCCCCACACCTCCGATTAGCACGGTTGGCTACGTACGGTGCGAAAGAAGTTCAACATGCAGCACACATTGATAGCTACAACCAGCACTCCCACAACAATCACGACAACAACAACAACAACCAGCCACCATAATGACGACAGCCGCCGTGACAACCACCATGACAACCACCATGACAACCACCATGACAACCACCATGACAACCACCATTAACAACAACCACCACCATTAACCACCACCATTAACAACCACCATGACAACCACCATGACAACCACAACCACCATGACAACCACATCCCACAAGGTAATCACAACCACCACGACAACCAAAATTACCAAGCCCACCGCAATCATCAAAATAACCACAACCCTGTAGTCCACCACTCACCCTGTGGAGTCCACCACTCGCCCTGTGTAGTCCACCACTCGCCCTGTGGAGTCAACCACTCACCCTATAGTCAACCACTCACCCTGTGGAGTCCACCACTCGCCCTGTGGAGTCCACCACTCACCCTGTGGAGTCCACCACTCACCCTGTGGAGTCCACCACTCACCCTGTGGAGTCCACCACTCGCCCTGTGTAGTCCACCACTCACCCTGTGGAGTCCACCACTCACCCTGTGGAGTCCACCACTCACCCTGTGTAGTCCACCACTCGCCCTGTGGAGTCAACCACTCGCCCATAGTCAACCACTCACCCTGTGGAGTCCACCACTCACCCTGTGGAGTCCACCACTCACCCTGTGGAGTCCACCACTCGCCCCTATAGTCCACCACTCACCCTGTGGAGTCCACCACTCACCCTATAGTCCACCACTCACCCTGTGGAGTCCACCACTCGCCCCTAGTCCACCACTCGCCCTGTGGAGTCCACCACTCACCCTATAGTCCACCACTCACCCTGTGGAGTCCACCACTCGCCCCTATAGTCCACCACTCGCCCTGTGGAGTCCACCACTCACCCTGTGGAGTCCACCACTCACCCTATAGTCCACCACTCACCCTGTGGAGTCCACCACTCGCCCCTATAGTCCACCACTCGCCCTGTGGAGTCCACCACTCACCCTGTTGAGTCAACCACTCACCCTGTGGGGTCCACCACTCGCCCTCTAGCTCCCACACGATGTAACCAATCACCGAAGCGCCACTAACCGTGCTCTCATCTTCTTGGTTCTTTCGGTAAAGTCACGTAGAAGGGAAATAAAAAAAATAAAAAAAATAAAACCTAATAAAATACAATTCTCACGACGTTTCGGCCACAACGCAAGCAGCCGTCCTCAGGTGAAGAACAGCGTCTGTCGGAAAGACAGCGTCTGAATGACGCTGTCTTTCCGCAGAGGCGTAGCGAGGGGGGGGGGGTACATATGTCCCCGGGCGCCAAGGTAAAGGGGCGCCAAAATGAGGCTTACAAACGTCACATTATAACTTATTGCGGCGGGCGCGGCAGCCTGAAACTACTGCACAAATCTACACCTCAACCTCAAAGTTGATATATCCCGCCACACACGGCCTACATGTCATGTAATTACATTTTGGTATGTGATTAAACGGGGGGGGGGGGGGGGGGCGCCAATTTTATAGTTCGTCCCCGGGCGCAAAATATCCCAGGCTACGCCACTGTCTTTCCGACAGACCTGTTCGTGAGAATTGTATTTTTATTATGTTTTATTTTTATTATTGTATTATTTCCCTTCTACGTGTTGACTTTACCGAAAGAACCAAGAAGATGAATCCCTGCAGTCACGAAAGAAGCGTTACATCGAAATGTAACCGCGGTCTCTTTCTGGGCCCAGCCTGCGCAGTCGACCGCTGTAAATCATTGCAGTCCGTGCCGTCAATAAATATATAAATATATAACTATATATGAATATATAACTATATATATAAATAAATAGTGGTACAAATCTTTGTTTAGACATTAAACCCAAATTACGTCGGGGTAAATCCCCGTGCAACAAACATCACGACCACAAGCGCCTCTCCCTCGCAACCCACCCACAACCACCACCCACAACCACCACCCACAACCACCACCACCCCACACCACCACCACCCACACCACCACCCCCCCACACCCACCACCCCACCCACACCACCACCCACAACCACCCCACCCCCCACAACCACCACCCACCCCCACCCACACCACCACCACCCAACCACCACCCACCACCACCACCATCCCAACCACCACCCACCACCACCACCCACAACCACCACCACCCACCACCCACAACCACCACCCACAACCACCACCCCCACACCACCACCCCACAACCACCACCCACCCCCACCCCACAACCACCCCACCCACAACCACCCCACCCACCACCCCCACCACCCCACACCACCACCCACCCCCACCACCACCACCACACCACCCACCACCACCCACACCACCCCCACCACCACCCCCCACCACCACCCACCACCCACACCCACCACCCACACCACCACCCCACACCCACCACCCACACCACCACCCACCCACCACCACCCCACCCACACCACCCACCCACAACCACCACCCACCACCACCCACCCCACACCCCCACCCACAACCACCCACCCCACAACCACCACCCCACAACCACCACCCACCACCACCACCCACAACCACCACCCACAACCACCACCACCCACAACCACCCCACCCACCCACAACCACCACCACCCCCCCACCCACAACCACCACCACCCCCACCCACCACCCCCCCACCCACAACCACCACCCACAACCACCACCCACAACCACCACCCCACACCACCCACCCACAACCACCACCCCACAACCACCACCCACCACCCACAACCACCACCCACAACCACCACCCACCACCACCCACCCCACCACCACCCACAACCACCACCCACACCACCACCACCCACAACCACCACCCCACACCCCACCCACCACCCACCACCCACCACCCACAACCACCACCACCCCCCACCCACCACCACCACCCCACAACCACCCACCCACAACCACCACCACCCCCACCCACCACCACCACCCACAACCACCACCCACAACCACCACCACCACACCACCCACAACCACCACCCACCACCCACAACCACCACCCACAACCACCACCCACAACCACCACCACCACCCACACCACCACAACCACCCACCCACAACCACCACCCACAACCACCACCCACCACCACCACACCCCCAACCACCACCCACAACCACCACCCACAACCACCACCCACCACCACCACCCACAACCACCACCCACAACCACCACCCACACCCACCCACCCACCACCACCACCCCACCACCACCACCCCACAACCACCACCCACAACCACCACCCACAACCACCACCCACAACCACCACCCACAACCACCACCACCCACAACCACCACCCACAACCACCACCCACACACCACCCACCCACCACCACCACCCACAACCACCACCACACACCACCACCCACAACCACCACCCACAACCACCACACCCACCACCACCACCCACCAACCACCACCCACAACCACCACCACCCACAACCACCACCCACCCACAACCACCCAACCCCCACCCACACCACCACCCACACCACCCACCCACCACCACCACCACAACCACCACCCACAACCACCAACCACCACCACCACCCCACAACCACCAACACCACCACCACCACCCACAACCACCACCCACACAACCACCACCGCACAACCACCACCCACCAACCAACCACCCACAACCTCCACCTCACAACCACCACCACCTCACAACCACCCACCCACCACAACCACCACCCACAACCACCGACCTCACAACCACCACCACCCACAACCACCAACCACCACCACCCACAACCACCACCACCACCCTGGTCGCAACCTTTCCTGTGCAACAACGCAACCACATTCACCACAACAATAACCACCTCCTCCTCCTCAACCAACGTGGAACACA